>NC_090934.1:608640467-608943497 GCF_040938575.1 Ambystoma mexicanum | reverse complement strand
ACAACCACATTGAATCATGGATGTGTCAAAACTGGTTATGCCATAACAGCAAGAAAACCAAGCTAATGATCTTTGGCTCCCATCAAGCGCAAGCCAAACTAACCTCTCAATACGAATCTTTCAACATCAAGGACTACCGAAACAGGTTGTAGAAAAGGTCAAGACATTGGGTTTGATCATGGAGGCATCTATGAGGTCTGATGCTCAAGTCGCGCATGTCACAAATAACTGCCTATATCATCTTAGACTATTAAGAGCGATAAAGCCCTACATTAGTGAAGAGAACTGTACGACAATAGCCAGAGCAATTATACTACTGCGTCTGGACTACGGAAACTCACTAATGCTTAGTGCAAATAAACAGTGCACCACAAAACTCCAACACATACAAAACAATGCCAACAGGATTATCAAGCAGAAACGCAAGGGCGAACACATTAGTAATGACAGAAGGAACTTCATTGGCTGAAAGTGGAAGACAGAGTATTGTTCAAGGCCATGACACTGGTCCATAAATGCCTTTATGGGAAAGCCCCAGCATACCTCAAATCAAACATTTCCATATATCTTCCAGGCTGCTCATTAAGATCTGAACATAGAGGCCAAATCACAGGAGCTGCCCACAAAAGATCCAACGGAATGGGCAAGGCTGTTCCCATATCCGCAGCTGTCAAATGGAATAGTCAGCCTGTAGATCTAAGACTAGAAACCAACCTTTTGTGCCACAGGAAAAAGCTGAAAACCCTCCTCTTCAAATAACTCCAGAACTACACTACTGTCTATATATTGTCCCGTCTCCATGTTAGTCTACTTGATGTCTTATGTGTCTTTATGTGATGTCCTGATGCCTGAGGGTGACTGGTGTGATACAAATAAATACATAAATATATTATGTATGTTTTCATTTGTATATTGTTTTTTTTACAAACCTTTACAACATTGTATTTAAATAAAACACGTTTGATCAATTATGCATATATAAAAAGACACATCACTTTCTGGCATTTACAATTAAAGAGCATGCATAAAAAAGAAAGTGAAAAAAGAGAAGGACACATAGTCACATTTCCTCCCCAGTCTTAAGATCATTATATTAAAAATGAATTTTAATTTACATTGATTTACATTTTTAATGCAGATTCCTTTTCAAAGAGTTATTTAGATCCCTTCAACAAGTTACCCCTTACAAGTTGTCAACTATTGCACTTTATTGTCCCTCTAGCAATTCCTGTATAACCTTTATAGCTACCATAGTGAAGCGGTTGTTGTTTGCATTAAGGTTCCTATGCCAGAACTGTTCTGTTGACATTGAATTTGCACTATGAACACATTTAAAAAAATATTTCCCTCAAATATAAGTTCATTTTTGATACTCAATAAATAGATGTCCAAGAGTTTCTATGTCCCCATTTATACAGCAAAACCTGCACTTTCAAACCGTTAGTAGGCACTTATGTCTAACGCCCCATATTTCCCTAATGGGGATTAGATTGAATCTTAAATGCATAAAGCGTCCTCTCTAGTAAATATGCAGAACATTTGCCAGATATTGGGGAGCCCTTTTATCTGTTTAGTATCATCCTTCAGTTGGGATAGGCTTTGGATTTATGTTTCTCCGCTATCCAGTTCTGCTCCCAATATAATTTGTTTTACCATCTGCAGACATGGGATCACGTCCTCCTTCATTATGTTTATTTACCCCAAAAGTGCCCGGAAAAATGAAATAAATGTTTTCACTGCAGGGCCATTTCCTTGAATTGCCATTGTAAACAAATCCATGTATGAGGAGTCCAGTGGTGGCACTAGAAGTTTCCTATACAATGCTAAGAATCTTCATGCAACCACTGTCTTAATTGAAAAGAGGGCATGTTCATATCTAATAATTGCTATTGGCCCACATGCTGGAATGCACAGAATTGCACAGCCCTTATTTTATTTTTATTTTTGCATTTTTAAAGCACTCACACAGCCCGTGGGCATCGAGGTGCTGGCACAGGAATTGTTTTTTAGTTGCGTAATAGTTTTTTTGTCTTAGTTGTGTATTTATAACACGCTTAAATATGCAGAGGTTTCTAAGTACAGACCCAGTGATTGAACCTGTGTTGCTTCGTGTCGTCTTGTTTCGAAGGTGAGCACATTGCCACTGAGCTATCCTCCTGGGACCAATACTTAGGCTTATCTGTGTATCTTTGTCTCAGATGCTCCAGGATTGGGAGTCTCAATTTATATATGTTATCCTGTCCGCACCTTCTTCATGTCTGCTGGTCTATATGCAATGTAATATAATGTAATGTAATGTGTCTCCACTATTTGCCCGCCGCCCTTGACCAAGCAAAACCTGGATCTCCAAATTCAGCACCTTAAATAAGCATGTGAATAACCTTTGCTTTATTAAATTGAAAGCATGCAACTATCGTAAACTTTCCATATTTGTAGTTTTACATTTTTTTTTTATTTGTGGAGCTAAGGCCTGCGATGAATGGTGCGATTCAATCATGTCTCCCCAAAGGGGAGCTTTTCCTGGTGAGGCTAGGGAGGTGAGCCCACTACGCAACATTACCCCTAAGGGTGGCGGTATGTGCGACCTCACAGGGAGTGTCTCTCCTTTTGGAGACAAGGACTCCGTTTCATCGAGGAACTCCCAGAAACCCTTTCTTGTGGGCTGACAATAACATCCAGGCTTCAAAGAGGTCTATCAGAACAAGTCACTGTTTGTTATTGCAATATTAGAGACAAACATTCAACTTGAAGAAATAACTGATAAAAATATTGAGAAGAAAAAGAGAGGTAAGCGATTAATGCCAATCACTCAATGGTTGTAAGCCAACCAAATTGCGATGATGCAGAAGGAACATGTAAGGGAGAATGTTCAACAAAAAGAGAGAAAGGACTTTAGTACTCTGATGGGGACCCAGAAGTCTCTATAAAAATGAAATAAGGACTAGGGAAGAGTTGTGAGACCCAGGAAGTTCGAATAAGTGAGGATGTGGAAGCTGCAGAGAACTGAGAAATCCTCTGTCGGGAGGGTCAGGCCAGTAGGCATAACCAGGAGGCACGGAGAGAGCAGACGATTGAGCCATGCAATTGAAGAAAACCCAAAGAGAAGGAGAACTGAGTGAGCAGTGGTGTGACATATGGGTATGGGACTGTCAAATCCAGAAACAACACCAAGACCGCTACAGTGTTGGCTCCGTGGAGCCGCGATGAAGAACCAGGAAGATTCAGAGTGAATGCACAGGCTGTTCTAACTCTCAGTCTTGCCCCTGATCCTGGAGAAAGACCCAGTGATGCCAGCCCATGAGAAAGAAGGTAAAAGGAGAGACAGGAGACCCAGGAGAGGATACAGCGACCAAGAGTACACTAAGCTAGTGAATGGACAAGTATCCATAAGAGTGAGAATAACTACGGGACTCAGTCTGCTCATCCCAGTGCAAGGACAAGTATCCATAAAAAATTAAAATAATTACGATACTCAGCCTCTTCCAGTAAATGGACCAGTGTCCATAAGATTGGGAATAGCTACAGGAGTCAGTCTACACATCCCAGTTAATGGACAACTATCCATCAGAGTGAGAATAGTTCTGCCACTAAGTTTACTCGTCTCAGTGAAGGGTCAAATACTCATAAGAAGGGAATCTCAGTGGATTACAACAAGACCAGAACTAAACAAAGCAACACATACAGTTGGTTGGGCTGCTATGATCATCCCAAAGAGAGAGTCAGTGTCTCAGACCAAGTGAATTTTGATATGAAACATGTTGTTCAAGAGGAAGTGAGGAACCAGAGGAATACATAGAACCAATATCAAGTTAAGAGGAATTTCTGTTCCCCTAAAGTATTGGAGAAAGGGAACTATACAGAGGCACTTTAAGAAATCAAAGTACAAAGGGATCGAAACCCAAACACAGCGTGGAGTAGAAGCTCCTCTATAGAAGGAAAAGGGGCAACAGAAAGGTGGAAAACTCCCTGCGAGGAACTCAACTGGTAAATCCAAGAAATAGCCAACAACTATTTAAAAATCATCTACTAGTGTTGGAAAAGCCTTCCAGAAGAAGTTAGGCATTCTCCAGGATGTTTTGTTATTTTCTACTAGTGGTAGGGCCAGTATAGAGTAGCTTTGAGACAGAAGATAGGCTGTTTACTTTTAGACTAAACTACTGACAACACATTCGAATTTTTGTTTTCCGAGCATCAATTTTGAGATCCAGATCTCAGGTGAATACTTCAAAACGGTAAAAGGAACACTGTAGTCCAAGCGATGCCAGGTCTAGCAATATGTAGACAATATATAGACATCTGTATAAGCCAGGGCATTGACTGTTGTTTAACCCAAGCATGGAGGAAATGACCTGGCAGCTTTTAAACCCATAGATACATCCACCAACTACAGATTGGACAGGGAGGGTGCCAACACACACGTCAATATAGGTGCAGTTAGCAAATCCTCCCTGTCTAACCTGAGTTGCACGTGTGTATATTCATGCAGCAAAATTAATATATCCAAAAGTATGGGCATCCTCAGACTCTCATTTTCTCCCACATCTTTCTCCTACTCTATCAAAGGCCATCATCAGATCTATCAAGGTCATACATATTTATTTTTTGTATTTTGAAGAGCTTGCTGGTGTATTAGATAAATATTAAATCCATTCACAGAAGGGCGCAGATTCTTACGAAAACCGACTGATAAGTGTCCATACGTCTGGTTAGTTCCGCCCAGGCATTCTACCTTTTTAACACAATGGGCCTTATTTCGAGTCTGGTGGTAGCCGTGCCTGTAGTACAGACACGGCGACCGCCGGTATTGATTTTTATCCGGCATCCAGAAAAGGGCAATTACCTGGTCATTATGACCTTGGCAGACCCAGTAATTTCCCTTTTCTGGGCGCCGGTAAAAATGAATCCCCATTCCCATTTCAGCCCCATGGGGCTCAATGGGAATGGGGAGGGTGGTCGCAATGGTACCGTTATTAACGGTACCGTTGCTACCATCAAGTTCTGCTTGCAGGTGCCTGTACATCCACCCGGTAAAACCTGGGGGCTATAAGGGCACCCGCGAGCAGGACTCATAGTATGGTGGTACGGCAACAACGGTGCTGGTAGCGATACCGGCGCCGTTGTTGCCTTACCGCCATACTCGTAATGAGGCCCAAGGGACGTTAAAGGTTTGCTAGGGACGTCCAATAAGGCAATTGGCCGATAATTGTCTGGGTCTTTCTGATCGCCCTTTTTTATAAATGGGTACTACTATCGCTGCACTCCATGTGATGGGGAATGATTTCAGTGCCACAATATGCATGAGCAATACAGATAGTATTGCAGCCCACATGTCTTTGCCACCCTTCAGTGTTATATGTTCTAGACCGTCGTGCCTGGGAAACAGGATTTATTTGATTTCTTTATTAGTCAAGCCACCTCCTCTTCTTCTATATCCAGCAATCAAGGCCTAAATGGTTCCTTTGTATAGCTGTCACTTGTAAGATGGGGGATAGCATACACTTATGCATTGTGTAGTTGCCAGGACATTTCAGGGATAGGGTTAGCCAGAGCGTTGTCTATCTGCTTTCTACGTGCATTTACCAATGTCCAAAAGTTGTTTTGTTTATTGGTTAGAATGTTTAGCATTTGTTCCGAGTCCTGTTGGATTAATGTTACTTCATAACTTTTAATTCAGTTTTTCTAGTTTTGTTTCTTTGTCTTGATCTGAGCCTTCATTTCTATGCCCTCCAGCGATTTTCTGCACTATTTTATTTCTCTTCTGACATGTTCTTTTTTTCCACAACTTGTGCCTCATAGACATGATCTCTAGCTCGAGTAGTATTAGTACTATTTAAAAAAATGCTTCTTGTAGAGGTTTTTTTTTCACCTCTTTTCTGACCAAAACTCCAAATGTGTGGGGGTAGAGTAGTGCATATACATCTTCTCTATTTTAATTATTATATTCGGCCTCCTTTTATGAAAGCATGTTATCACTTGCTCATTCTAATTTATTCTAATAGAGGGCATCTTTGTAAGTGGGGTATACAAGAGATGCTAGAGTGAGGGTTATACATTAATTTCCAAAGAAACCTTTCGGCAGCTTCTGAAGACAAGTTAACCTGTGTGTAGCATGGGGTCCACTTCCCTCCTCCCACCCCCATAGTTGCCAACTGGCCTGTGACTCATGGTCCGGGCGAGCAATTGAATAATAATTCACGCGAAACATGTGGCATCATCAATGATTGGATGAGGACAGCGCAACGCAGGGCTATTTTCCTATCCCAAGATCTCACTGTAGCCGCCCACAGCAGCTCTGTGTCTACGGCGCACATGGAACACATGTCAGGGGATCAAAAGCCGTGTAGGTCAGTGCGGACTTAAAGGGGAAGCACAAGAGCGAGAAGCATGCGGTGTTTGTTACTGCTGAGCATTTCTGCTCACTTCTCCTTTGCCAAGCAACTGAGTTAGCTCCATGTGGGCTTTACTTTATTCAGACAAAAAGAAAAAACTGTGTTGTGAGATGAGACATATATTTACACAGGCGGGAACTGCAGCCTAGATGACATTTCAATCTGCCCTTATTCCAATTCAGATATGGCCATTCTCAAAGCAACCTGATATTTTAAGGATGTAAATGGACTGCCAGAGGTCTGACATTTTCACCAAAACACGCCACATTAATCAACGCAATGCTGTTATTAGTGGTCACATCACTGTCAACCTTTCAAAATTGTTATTTGGGGTCTCAGAAAAGTCAGTGCTAATCCGTGGGGTTCTCATATGTGAACTCCCATTAAAAAAAGGCCACACAAAGTATTTCAGTACTCAGACATTGAGTACAGAATATATCAACGTACCCTGGTTGGAGCATGTTTCCATGTAAAGGTTTTTAATATTCACGTTTTCAGAGGGGTATGGCATGGTGGACGGAGTGGATGGGTGGATGGTGCGCAAGCTTGCCACATCGGTGACCCTCCAGAACCTATCACACATACCACTCATCGAGGCGGAATAATGAATTTGAGGACACCCCTGAAAGCTTCACTTAAGGATTACACTGATTCCTAAGCCACGGACAGATTCACTTCAGCGTTTGGACTCTACGTTGCAACAGAAGTTAGCCCAACTCTCCTGCTGAAAGACAATTTGACGAAAGTTTATTTATTTATTTATTTATGGATTGGATATTTGTAAGGCACCTATACAACAAATACTGTTTCAAGGCGCCACAAGAAAAAAAGGGGGAAGGAGGCAAGGGAGAAAGATAACAATAACGGCCCTACTAGGACTTGTGAAATTCGATCGTAGTGCAGTAACAAGAAATGCGAAGGAAGGAGGGACCCGGTCTGCACCAAATGCAATGTGCTAGGGTGGGAAGGGACGTGTAGGGTAAACAGGAGAGAGTGCAAGTGAAAGGGGGCAAAGGGGAGGGGGCGAGGGCACAAGGGGCTGTGTGAGTGCTAATGGTAGGCCGGGAGGGCAAGTGCCAGGGATTGCAAAGGGTGCGGGGGGGTGAGGGTTCACATGCTATATGAAAGGAGGGGGGTAGACTCAGTGGGGTGGGAGCTGGTGCTCAGTAGGACTCAGAGGGAACAAGGCAGTCACTGTGGCAGACTGGGGTGTTAGCAGGGAGGGGGAGAGAGAAGGAAGAAGAGAAAAGGAGGGTCTTGTGGAGCTTCAGGAACTTAAGGAGATCCGGCTCAAGCCTGAGTGGGGCAGGGAGACCAATCGAGAGGGAGGTTCCTGTGTAGGAGAGAGATTTACTCCCACACTGTGCTTAGTGAAGCGTCTGATCTGCAGAGAGTTGGAGCTAGAAGACTTAAGGGATCTAGCAGGGAGGTACTTAGGAGGAGAGAGTTGGATGTAGCGGGGTCCCCGGTCCCAGAAAGCCATGTGGATGATGCAGAGGGTCTTGAACTTGATCCTAGCAGCAACCAGGAGCTAGTGGAGAGATTTTGAGCTGGAGAGATGCAGTCCCAGGGCTTGAGGCCAAGAGTAAATCTTGCAGTCCTATTCTGGATTAGTCGAAGCGGGCAAAGGGACGATAAAGGAAGATTGAGGAAGAGTCTGTTGAATTGTTCGAGCCTAGAGAGGGCCAGAGCTCTGGAGACTTTGAGTTTCTGGGGGAAGGTGAGGAAAGGGAGAATGCCACCGAGGGGGTGCTGCTGATAGTGGGCCTTCATGGCAAGGTCCACAAGGTGAGGAGAGAAAGAGAGAGAGGAGTCAAAGATGACATCAAGGTTTTTTGCCTCACAAGAGGTTGAGGAGAGGGGACCCATAGAAGGCAGCCAGAGGGTAGGAGGAAAGGAGGGAGCTGGGGTCACAATGAGAAGGATCTCAGTTCTACTGGCATTAAGGCAGAGGTAATTGGCAGCACATCATGCCTGAATACCAGGCAGACATTCAGGATGAGAGAAGAGGAAGAGAAGGCAGTAGAGGGAACCCTGAATGAGAGTTATGTGTCACCTGCATAACACTGCCAGTGGGGAGAGAAGGGAGGGATCAGGTGAGCTAGGGAGGCAAGGTAGATGTGGAAGAGCCACGGCGAAAGGATAAAGCCTTGAGGTACACCGCAGGGGGAGAGTGTGGTAGGGGAGAGAAAAGGGCCTAGTTGAACCTGGGAAGATCATTTGGAGAGGAATGAAGTCAACTAGTTAAGAGCCAGGGCCGTGATGCCAAGGGTGTCACAGAGTCGATTTGTCAGGGTGGCATGATTGAATGTGTCTAAGGCAGAGGAAAGATCCAGAAGGATAAGAACTGATGGAGAGTTTGAATCGATATTTGAGAGAAAGTCTTCACGGGTGTTCAGTGGAGCTGTTTCTGTTCCTCTGGCTGCTCTGAAGCAAGACTGGTGGTTACAGAGAAAACCAACAGATTCAGTGTGTTGGATCAGTTAGGAGATGACCATTGTTAAGTTGGGTTGCTGGCCCAGCACGACACTGACAACAGTGTAGCAACAGAAAGCATCTTTACTAAGTTCCAACTCCGGGTACAGGGTAGAGGAATACATTCCGGCCCATCAGGTAGGTTATATGGACACCCATCCACCGTCATCCTCTCTCAGTCAACCCATCTTCTCAACTGCACATTCACAAAACCATTCACAACATAGTATTCTCGCATACAGCATTCCATATCAGTCATTCCTAGCATTCAATGCATGTATCCCGCAGCACTCCTACCTCGAGAGAGGATCTTCTCTTGTTTGTGGGGGCGGTGGATATCCATTTGCCTTCCCAGGTGCTGTCTCCCAGGACAGCCACCATCCTCCTCACCATTGTTAAGTTGGGTTCCTGGCCAAACATGACACTAACACTAGTGTAGGTATAGGAAACATCTTTACTGAGTTCCAGCTCAGAGTGCACGGTACAGGAATACATTTAGGGCACATCAGGTAAGTTATATGGACAGACATCCACCGGCATCCTCTCTCAGTCAACCATTTCTTCTGAACTGCACATTCACAGAATCATTCAGAACATAACATTCTCACACACAGCATTCCATGTTAGTCACTCCTAGCATTACATGCTTACAGGGCAGGTGCAGGGACCAGGGACGTCATTTCGCCAAAATGTCTGGGGTAGTGGAAGTGATATCACATGACCCTTAACCCCTGATGACATCACATGAAGTGATGTCATTTGACCCCAACCTGAAGTCACATCACGTGAAGATATGGAACATAACCTTTCACCCCTTGACAAAACAGGGAGTGGCATCACATAGCATTGTTGCAAAGTACACTACGAAAAATATGGTTATGATATCACTGTAAAGTGATGTACATTTCATACAAGAATGGATCACCATATGTATCGTTAATATCAGCGTGTATAGGCACATTTACCAAACTACTGTGAATGCAAGCAGACGTCCAAGGCCAAATGATAATGATGTGTTATTATATAGCACTTACGCGTAAGCGCTTCATATAGAACAAATATACATACAATATCACCCAACCTGTGTTAGTACTCATTTATCAACCTCAGCAGGATAAAAGGATGAGTTGGTCTTGCTGGGAGCCGAACCTGCAGAGCACACACACATTGCAACACGCTGAGCTATCTTACCAGCTATAGCTATAAGAAAACGAGCCACTCAAGAAACACAGAACCACATGTTGCTGGCCACAGCCGAGGAACCTCAATTAAACAAAAAAGATTTTTTTGTTCCCTTTTTTTAGGGGGTAGCAAGGAGGAGTACATTGTTAGCAAGGGAGACCTCAGGGGTCACAGGTGCGACCCCTGGTGACTCCTAAATGACGTCCCTGTCAGGGACAGACAAGATACAACAACCAGCTTCTCCTGGAGTTTGCCAAGGAAGGGGGTAGTGGAGATAGGGCAGTAGTTAGGTGGACTAGAGGGGTCAGCATGGGGTTTTTGAGGAGAGGATGCGCAAGGGAGTGCTTGAGGGGTAGCAGGAAGCAGCCAGTGGCAAAGTAGTGTTTACTGAAATTGGCCAAGGCTGGCTAAAGGGAGGCAATTGTGTCCTTGATAGTTCTGGAGGAGCAGGGGAGCACCTGTTTAGAGGAGACTTTCATCAAGATGACTTGTCTAGTACCTCTTCCGGTGCTATAGGTGAGAAAGAGGAGAGTAGGAGGGTAGGGGAAAGAGGGGTCAGGAGAGGCCTGAGAGCTATGGAGGGAGGAGGGAGGAGAGTAGAGAGTGAGGACAGGATGTCCTGACTTTTGGTTAAGAAGTGGGAGGCCATGGAAGTACTGAGGGTTTGGGATGGGAGAGGAAAAGTGGAGACTGCAGTAGGATTGGAGAGTTCCTTGCGGATTTTAAACAGTTTGCACATAGTGTTAGTGGCCCCAGAGATGCAGGCTTGGATTTAGGCCCTCTTCTTCGAGAGGATGGAGATACTGTATTACCTTTGGAGCAGGCGGCATGCCGGTCTGTCAGCGGATATGCCTGATGCCCACCACATCCGCTCAGGAAATCTGCAAATGGGCTCCAGAGAGGCTAGGTCAAGGCATAACAGGTGTTGCACTTAGAGGCAGGCTTCAAGCGGATCCTCATGACAGGGTCAGGGATGTCAAGGGGGTTGGTGATAGGTGAAGATTAGGGAGGGCAGTGTCAGTGTAGGAGTCTGTGACAGGAGTGGGAGGGGGAATGAAAGTGGTGTCAAAAGGCACAAGTTCCACCAGCTTGTCTCCAGATCAGGTTGACTGGCTTAATTCAGCATATCCTAGTATGATGACTGGTTTCACAAAGTCTGATGGCTTAGGAAGAAATTGATGATATTGACATAAGGCCCCCACTACCTGTGCAATCAGTCAGACAAGACATTAAAAGCCCAAGTCATGAGCCGTCCATGGATAGACCTTTATCAAGCTCCCAAAAGTGCAGAACTCATTAGTACAAGTGCTGGGAAGGAATCAAGTTGGGCTTTTGTGTGTGAAAAATAGTTTTTTTTCATGGTCAATTCCAAGTAAAGTCTTTTCATTTGGCTACAGGATTCTGACCTCTGGAGACTAGGTGAGTAGAAGGAAATTATGTTTACTCGAATGCAATTCCACAAACACATGTATTTTAGGGAAAAACTTTTTACCACAAATACAGTCTGTATTATGTCTCCAAAATGTGCTTGTGTAAAGATGCTTAGTTCGAATATTAAGCAATTTATAAACTGCACCTGTTCATCAATCAATATATAAAATGTCGGAATAATTCATATATCCCCTTCTTACATTGATTCACGTATTACCCTCTTCATTCTGATTTTTAAAGTGTGGGATTGGGGAGGGGTTACAATAATTTGCAACATAATTCAGAACGAACATTAAGGAGTTAAACCATAATGTAACAGTTATAAAACACTCAAAAAAATACTTTCTGGTCATTAACTAATATTGTATATAATTATGCTCCTCAACACTATCTAAATTGTAATATTTTAAGTAAGGTGATAGATAATATATGTTAAGCGTAGGCTCCTACACCTTGGGAGAAAAAGAGGGAAAAAAGGATGTTGGTCTCTATAAATACATTATCGCACTGGCAAACAACACCTTGAGAATTTGGCCAACTTGCTCTGTTAACTGCTAATGCAGAAAACAAAAGTTTATAATACACGTTGTAGCCATGTGATTTGAAACCCAAGGGAGACAAACATCCTCATTTTTAGTTATATGGAGACATGAAAGATATGCTTTTGTCAGCTCATTTTTTTAAACCATGTATCAAGGTCCTTGCACAAGCTATTATGCTCTTCCCATCATTAAAGAAGTGGAACACTAACTAAGCAAAGCCTGTTAGACTATATCTAATCCTTGGTGATCCAGTCCTTCCTTCCAGCTCTGGAATCTTCTTGACAATAGGGTGAAATAGAACAGCCTTTTCATTTAACCATAGAGCTATCCATAAAGGCAGGGTTGCCATTTGAAGCTTGACTGAGAGTTTGCCAAGTTTAGTGTCGTTTTGTAAAGGTTCACTAGCTGATGAGTCCCTTTCATCCAACGCGGATTGTAGTACCTTATTTTCCCCTTTCATTAGATAATGGATTCTGGCGTAACCCCAGACATCTTCAATATATCGATCAATAATACATGATTATGTCTCATATACTTGCAAAGTCTGTAATACTGCATTGCATCACATGACAGTAAATAATGCAAGATTCCAGCTTTGCACTGTTTCATTGACACCTCGGCTATTTGTACTTTCCAGGAACAGCCATCACTAAATCTCAGCCTAACATAATCAAACGATCGAACTCACGTCATCTCCTTTTAATTCATAAAAAAGAAAGGTTTTATCTGAGAAGTTTTTCTCTAAACTATTTCATTCGATTTTTGGATGATAATAGACATGCTGCGTAGGTCAAACATTCTTTATAAACATTAAATCATATTTTAAGGATTTCCGTGTTTGTTTTATAAGTAGCCTTCATCAACATAAGTAACCGAGTTGTTCTACCTGATAAATACAGAATATCAACAGTACAATCCTAATATTTCCCTCCAAACCATCAAAATAAATGTTAAAGCGTAATGGTGTCATTACACAACCCTGATGTACACTGTAAGGAGCTGGAAAAATACTGATTGTTGAGATATTCGTAACAAATCTACATAAACTATGGTGGTACAACACAGTTGAATTATCATGTTTAGTAGTTTATCATTGATTCCCATCTCCCACCGAACTAGCCTGATTGTTACGGGTTAGAGTTGTCATCTACAAACCCATGAAGGCCAGATTCAGAGATCCATGATTGAGTCCATGGTTCACTGTTTGGTCATGCCTAGGGAGGAACAAAATCCCAACTAGGAATTCAACATGTTGTTTAAATGTACTTCGTCTGCAATCTACGTTATTCATGGTCTTCAGTGAGCTTTATCTGAAAGTTCTTGGTCTGTAAAATGTTGGGCCACTATACAGGCCATGGAAATGATTGATGTAGCTCTGTAGCCTAAATTTGGTCCACCTATGCAGGGCTACATACTTGGCATCTGAGAGAAATAAAGACACAGATACCAGGGGGTAGTGATAAAAATCCTATGTAATGTGTTACTTTATTTACAGGCCGATTCATGGAATAATTAGCGCGGCGCAAGTGGGCAAAAACGTGCGAATCGCAGTGGAATAGCGAAAATCGCAGTGCAAGTGCGAAAATCGCACGAAAAGCAGCGCACGTCGATTCATGGAAGGCCGTGCGCGAGAAAACCAGCGGATGTGCGATAAAAAAGTGCGCGGCGCATGTTGGCGCACAGGCCATCTAACAGCGTGTGCCAGGTCACAGCGAAGATCGCACAGGCCACAGCGAAATTCGCACATAGCGCGGCGCACGCATCAAAAGTAGGCGGAACACGGGCGTAACACTCGGAATGGGGAACAACTTGCCAAAACGTGGGCGTCACGGGGGAAGTACAGGGCACAAGTGCGCGGAACGCCCACACGCTCGCCTACAACACGTATTCATGGAATAGAATACGGGAAAAAAGCGCACGCTCAAACCAGCGCACAGGCACAAACACGACCGCCACAAGAAAGCAGGCGGTAGCGTCTCTGCGGCTGTAAGAAATGTGCGCCAAAAGGTGCGCCAACAAATAGCACCTATATACTGCCATGATGAATGTCCCATACTGTGGCCCTCCAGGAAAAATGACGTGCAAAGGGGTACCCACAAACACGGACACCCGCTGACAAAAAATACGTGTGCGTGTATACCGGGGTGCGCGGGAAGTCTCACACGCGATTTCAGCAGGGTACGTGCATCACAGGGGTTCGCGTGAAGTTATTCACGCGATCGGGCCTGGGGGAGCGGGCTACGTGTATTTCAGGGGTTCGCGTGAAGTTTCTCACGCGATCGGGCCTGGGGGAGCGTGCTACGTGTATTTCAGGGGTTCGCGTGAAGTTTCACACGCGATCGGGCCTGGGGGAGCGGGCTACGTGTATTACAGGGGTTCGCATGAAGTTCCTCACGCGATCGGGACTGGGGGAGCGTGCTACGTGTATTTCAGGGGTTCGCGTGAAGTTTCACACGCGATCGGGCCTGGGGGAGCGGGCTACGTGTATTACAGGGGTTCGCGTGAAGTTCCTCACGCGATCGGGCCTGGGGGAGCGGGCTACGTGTATTCCAGGGGTGCGTGAGAAGTTTCACACGCGAATAGCCTGGGCGCGTGTATTTCAGGGGTGCGCGGGAAGTTCCACACGCGAATAGCCTGGGCGCGTGTATTTCAGGGGTGCGTGGTAAGTTCCACACGCGAATAGCCTGGGCGCGTGTATTTCAGGGGTGCGCGGGAAGTTCCACACGCGAATAGCCTGGGCGCGTGTATTTCAGGGGTGCGCAGGAAGTTCCACACGCGAATAGCCTGGGCGCGTGTATTTCAGGGGTGCGCGGGAAGTTCCACACGCGAATAGCCTGGGCGCGTGTATTTCAGGGGTGCGTGGGAAGTTTTACACGCGAATAGCCTGGGCGCGTGTATTTCAGGGGTGCGCGGGAAGTTCCACACGCGAATAGCCTGGGCGCGTGTATTTCAGGGGTGCGCGGGAAGTCTTACACGCGAATAGCCTGGGCGCGTGTATTTCAGGGGTGCGCGGGAAGTTCCACACGCGAATAGCCTGTGCGCGTGTATTTCAGGGGAGCGCAGGAAGTTTTACACGCGATTTCTGCACGGTACGTGTATTTCAGGGGTGCCGGGGAGTCCCATATGTGATTTGACAGTGTGGGTCCTCCCAGGTGTACCCTGTACACCCTCCACGGCCCCTGCAGGCAGCCCACACCACAGGGGACTACCCTGCATCCCTGGTCATGTCCCGCAGGCAGCCCACCCAACATGGGCATGCCCCCCAGCAAAGGCACATGTCTCCTTGAACTAATGAACACCAACTCATGTCCCCTTGCACCCCCACCCCCCAGCACTGTGGGGCACCTGCCAGCAGGCCCCCACCCATGTCCAACTCATGTCTACCACCACCCCCACCCCCCAGCCACCAGGGTCACCCTCCACCAGGCCCCCACTCATGTCACCCACCACCCCCACCCCCCAGCAGTGCAGGGGCACCCTCCACCAGGCCCCCACTCATGTCTCCCACCACCCCCACCCCCCAGCAGTGCAGGGGCACCCTCCACCAGGCCCCCACTCATGTCACCCACCACCCCCACACCCCAGCAGTGCAGGGGCACCCTCCACCAGGCCCCCACTCATGTCTCCCACCACCCCCACACCCCAGCAGTGCAGGGGCAGCCTCCACCAGGCCCCCACTCATGTCTCCCACCACCCCCACACCCCAGCAGTGCAGGGGCAGCCTCCACCAGGCCCCCACTCATGTCACCCACCACCCCCACCCCCCAGCCACCAGGGTCACCCTCCACCAGGCCCCCACTCATGTCACCCACCACCCCCACCCCCCAGCCACCAGGGTCACCCTCCACCAGGCCCCCACTCATGTCTCCCACCACCCCCACCCCCCAGCCACCAGGGGCAGCCTCCACCAGGCCCCCACTCATGTCTCCCACCACCCCCACACCCCAGCAGTGCAGGGGCACCCTCCACCAGGCCCCCACTCATGTCTCCCACCACCCCCACACCCCAGCAGTGCAGGGGCAGCCTCCACCAGGCCCCCACTCATGTCTCCCACCACCCCCACACCCCAGCAGTGCAGGGGCAGCCTCCACCAGGCCCCCACTCATGTCACCCACCACCCCCACCCCCCAGCCACCAGGGTCACCCTCCACCAGGCCCCCACTCATGTCACCCACCACCCCCACCCCCCAGCCACCAGGGGCAGCCTCCACCAGGCCCCCACTCATGTCTCCCACCACCCCCACACCCCAGCAGTGCAGGGGCACCCTCCACCAGGCCCCCACTCATGTCTCCCACCACCCCCACACCCCAGCAGTGCAGGGGCAGCCTCCACCAGGCCCCCACTCATGTCTCCCACCACCCCCACACCCCAGCAGTGCAGGGGCAGCCTCCACCAGGCCCCCACTCATGTCACCCACCACCCCCACCCCCCAGCCACCAGGGTCACCCTCCACCAGGCCCCCACTCATGTCTCCCACCTCCCCCACACCCCAGCAGTGCAGGGCCACCCTCCACCAGGCCCCCACTCATGTCTCCCACCACCCCCACCCCCCAGCCACCAGGGTCACCCTCCACCAGGCCCCCACTCATGTCTCCCACCACCCCCACCCCCCAGCCACCAGGGGCAGCCTCCACCAGGCACCCACACATGTCCCCCTGCCCCCAGGTCCTGACGATACTCAATCATGGCAGTAATGGGCAGCATACCCAGCACAAACACCCAGGCAAGGATTGCATCCACCCACATAGTGAATGCAATTACATGATACAACCCCAATGGCAAGTCTGTAAATGAACACATGTCCGTCACACACACATACACAATGGGTGCAAGTGAATGTCAAAACCCATATCATGACATGTATGAAACCAATGAGAAAATACCATAAGTGAAAGTTAAAAAAACATGTATTAAAGATGAAAAATAAGTAAAAAGAATCAAACATACAACAATGGGGATAACAAAATAAATGGTCCATGTCCGAGAACAAATGTAAAAATAAAAAAAACAAAGTAATCCAAAAACAAATGTTGTCCAAAGCAAAATCATGTGGAAGTAAAATAATGAAAAACCATTTCCTCATGGTGAACACAATAATTAATAAAAAAAATGTTTCTTCAAAAAGCAAACTATATACACGAAAATTCCAGGGTCCATGAGCCCAACACCATAAATGAAACCTACTACTACCTAATGAAAATAATATATACAAAAAAGTGGCCATTGTCCGAGCGGTCCAAAAAAACAAAAATTAATAAAGGAAACCTAACACTAACTAACTAAATAACTATATACAAAGGCAGCGGGCAAGTCCTGCGGCTCACTCGGTGATGTTGCTGGCCAGTGCATCATCGAACTCCATGTCGATGTCCTGGAGGCGGGACTCTGTCCTGGCCCCGAGGTCTTGCAGGGATAACCCCATGTCCAGCTCAAACTCCCTGCGAGCTTCCTCGAGGCACTCAGCCCGCCTCAACGCCCGACGCATGGAGAACTCCGCCCTGACCATGGTGAGCCGCTCCTCTTCCGCCCGCTGCCGCTCCGCACCTATCCGCTGGACCAACTGCTCCCACACGGAAGACACCACCATCCCAGGGTTGCCCTGCCCTCCGGCCGATGCCTGCCCCTCTGATCTTGAAGGCCCCGAGCCATGATGCCTCCCACGTCGAGCCTGCTGCTGCCTCCGACGCCACTGCCTCTGCCAGCACGACGGCATCCAGGCTGATGGAAACCACCGACGCCGTCGTGCACGTGCCCTGCCTGATGATGCTGTCACATCTTCCATCTGCTGGGGTCCAGTTGCTGTGTTGTCCACCCCTGCTGGACCTCCGACTCCCAACTGTGGCAGGGATGGGATCCCCACCGAGCTGGCTGCATTGGTCGGGGCAGGTCCACAGGGGGCCCTGGTGGCATCTGGGCCGGAAGACGGCAAGGAGAACGACTGGTGTATAGCCTGCACAGAGGAGAAGAGGGCCGCCAGATTGGACAACACATGCAGAAAACCCCCGAACATGGCCGATCCCAATTGGGCCACGTCGGCACGGTGCACTTCGTGATGACGTGCGCCCTCCTCCCGGGAAGCACGCACGGCATCACGAATCACAGCCGTGCGCATCGCGACCCCAATCAGGACCTTCTCCACACGGCCAGGGGTTCCCACGTCCGCAGGTGGAGGGGAGTCAGGTGACATGGACATCCCCTCTACCTGCGGACGGGCCTGGGACGGGGCATCCCTGCTGGTGCATGGTGGTGCACTCACAGGGTCAGGGACAGCGACATGCACAGGCCCCTCCACGGTGACCTGTGCTGCCTCCTGCCCCTGGCCGTGGACTGCACCACTTGCACCAGCAGGGATGCCCCCACCAGGCCCCATGTGTGCCCCAGTGGCGGCCTCCTCCTCCTCTGTGCAAACCACCAACCTGGATGGCTCCTCACCGTCTCCCACCGTAGCAGGCCCCTGTGGGGGCTCACCCACCCCTTCCGCTGCAGCCGTGGGACATCCCCGCCGCCTTGCTCCAGCGCCATCTCCGCCCTCTTCTTCACTAGCCGCTGCGTAGAGGGAGACAAAGAACACAAGCATCAGGGCACTGTACAATGGTCCCCTAGACAGGAAGCAATAGCAGATGAGCACCACTGTCAAAGTACACTTCCATCATGTCCCTCCATAACACATGGGTCAGTCCAGGCAAAACACACACAGTAACAGGCATGGTGCATGCCATGGACATTTCCATACATGTCCAATGGACTCTTGAAACATTCAATGATATGTAACTCACATGCATCATGGCTCATGCCTATCACATGCACACACTTCACCTCAGTCACATCCATCTGGCCCCAAACACACCAAACACAGCGGATACAAGGGTAATTTGGCTGCTTCACTGAATCTGTGCATTGTCACACACATGTGTCATGCATCCATGGCATGCACAAGTCACAGACACGCAGGTCAGGCACACAGACATGGCTACCATATATGTACCTGGCATCAGCACCCATCCCTCTCCCCCACCCATGTCCAGGTACAGAGACTGGCATGCTCTCATGTTCAAAATCTGCATAGGGCTCCCCATGCGGCATTTGAACACATGCAACAACCATGTGGGTCACACATCACTGGTCGCACATGCATTACCATGATGTCCCTGCACACATACATGCATACATGGCCTATGGCACACATACAGGCAAGTATCATAGAACCAGCACACCGCAACATGCCCTGTCTCACACAGTAATGCTTGGACACTTACCGCTCAACTCCAGACGGGCCTCCCTCTCAAGGATCTGGGCGTGGAGCGCTGGGCGTACGCGTTCCAGGACCCTCATCTGGATGGAACTCATGTGGCCCCGGCCCCCCTCCACGAGGCGCCGGGCCTTCACAAGGGTCCTGGACCTCAAGTCCTCCCAGCGCTTCTTGATCTTCAGGACGTTGCGGGTTGCCACCCCCTACGCGTTGATGGCAACTACACAGTCGGCCCAGATCCTCTCCCGTCCTTCCTTGCTGGCGCGGGACGATCCAAAGAGGGCATCATACTGCCCCAGGACATGCTCCACCAGGACACCAACTTCGGTGTCAGTGAAGCTGGTGCCCCTCTGCCCCTCTGGCCTGGGGTTGCCACTGGTGCCAGATGTGGAAGTGCCCGACATGGCAACCCCAGAGGCAGGTGTGGGTGGGCAACTGGGTCCTGGGGCTGGGCTGTGGAGCGATGTAATCCCAGTCGGGAGTCTTCAGTTCCAGCAGGGGTGGACACAGCAACTGGACCCCTGCAGATGGCTGATGTGCAGGCACCAAATGGCAGGGCACGGTGGCAGCAGGCAGGCAGGCAGGCAGGCAGGCAGCAGCAGATGACACGTGGGAGGCTGCTCGGGGCACTGGGGGGCAGTAACTCGGCCTTCTGGGCAGGAGCGTGGTCTTCCGTGTGTTTTTGCGTGGCCAGCTTGATACGGAGTGATTTGGCACGTGAAAATCCTGCACGTCAGCGTGAAATCCGAGGAAAGGCCCTTAGCGCGTAAGCGCGTCAGCACGCATACGCGATTCTATTGGACCAGAGTCCCTCAGCGCGTAAGCGCGTCTGTGACGTGACCCGCACGGGTGTTCCCCACTCAGCACGTGATGACGGGGCACACGTGGAAATACTGCACGTCAGAGTGTCATCGCGTGTAATTGGACAAAAGTGCGCATACACGCGATTGGCCTATGTACGTGTATTTCATGGGTGCGTGGGCACTTACACACGCAAGTACGTCAGCGAACCTGTATCCCGTGGTGCGTGTGAATTTCCACACGCTATTGGACTGGGAACTGGATTCCAGGGGTGCGCGGGTCACACGCTCGCCTAGAACACGCGCAAAGCATAAATTTGCGCACTTTAACAATAACAAGCTCAGACGCCAGGATGAACATACCGTTCCTAGCAGCAGTGGCAGTGGGCTACCAAAGGAGGAGGAGGAGGATAGTCAGGGCCAGAATATTTACACCCAGAACCAGCCTTTTCCGGATGCCTGATGACCAGGTGTATGGGAGGTACAGGTTTCCACCACACATTATACTGGACCTGGTGAGTGAGTGGGAGGATGACCTCACATCACCCACCCTGTGCTCCCAAGCACTCAGCCCCCTGGAGAAGGTCCTCAATGTACTGCACTTCTTAGCCACTGGATCATTTCAGCGGACAAGTGCCATAGTGGGTGGGGTGTCACAGGCCACCCAGTCACGCTGCCTACACCAGGTCTTGAACATCATCACTGCACGCCAGTCAGTCCGCAGGCACATATACCTGCCCAGAACACCTGCAGAAAGGCATGCTGCCGCCCTGGATTTTTACGGTGTGGCACGATTCCCCAAAGTGCTAGGTGCCATCGACTGCACCCATGTGGCTCTACGTCCCCCCAGGGCATCTGAGCACATCTATAGGAACCGCAAGCACTGGCATTCCATCAACGTGCAGGTAGCATGTAATGCCAAGGGAATCATCACCTCAGTATATGCCAACTATCCCGGCTCCACCCACGACAGCTTCATTTACCGAATGTCCACCCTAAGCCGGGACCTAGAAGCTGGGCGGCATGGCGATACATGGCTGCTTGGTGAGTATGTATGCCACTGCACATGCATGCATGTTGGATACTGAGCAAGGTCACAACCCCACCAATGATACCAATCACCACCTCCACAGGGGACAGTGCCTACCCTCTCAGCCCCCACATGATGACGCAAATTCGGAACCCCACCACGCCACCCGAGGTAAGATATAACACAGCCCACATTACGACCCGGGGCATAGTGGAGCGCACATTCGGAGTGCTAAAGTCACGCTTTCGCTCCCTTGACCGTTCTGGCGGCCAGCTGTTATACGCTCCCCCAGTAGTGTGCAGGATCATAGTGGCAGCATGTGTCCTGCACAACATTGCAACACGCCGGGGCCTGGCCGTGGACATGGTGGTGGCCCCACATCCCCAACCACATGCACAGCCGCTGCGCATGGGAGGGGAAAGGGCACGGGGGGAGGCAGCCCGTACACAGCTAGTGGCTAATTACTTCACATAGAAATCACACCCCTGTGGAGTGCACACTGCCCTGGCACATTCCATCTGACAATCAATGATGACTCAACCTGACACTGATCCTGAATGTCTGGAGAATGAACCGTGAATACCATATCAGCATGAGATTGTTCACCTGGAAGTGTCACAATGTGTGCATCCCTACCCACACAGACACCACCAATGCAGTTTTGTGAAGTTACACATTCAAGCAGCTAAAATGAATACCCACTTGCAAAATGCAACAAGAGGACAGTGCCATGTCAGCCAACCCAACCCCAGCACCGCCACACGACACACCGTGCCATGTCATGCTAATTGCAGGTAAACAAAGTAATCCCCACAACATGACACTAGTCTCACTATGTACAGTGTCCCTATTAGAAACCTGCAACACCTGAAATGCTCACAGCAATGCCGGACCAACAACATACTTGAGCACGTACTACCATTAACATGACATCACAAATGTTACATATTAGTAGTCTCACCACCTGGAAATGCCTGCACCTCCACCACTACCAACTGTGCAGTGTTGGCGCCATGTAGAGTTGTAGGTGCACTGCTGCCAACATGGACCCCATCTCCAGACTAGAGGTTCTTGTGTAGACATGAGGAAGGGACCTGCAAATTGGGAGGTAGACACAGAAGAAGGACACAGAAGAAGAGTTACACATCAATGCAACATGCAGTGTACAACACAACAGCAATATGCACTAGGAATGTATACACAGTATTGACTACAGACTGCCCACACAGCTCATGGGAGTCCAACGTCACTGTGTAATTCACTGTCACTTGGGCACACCCTTTGCAAGCCCATGGAAACGGGAAGCAGGAGGGGTGTGTGTGACTCAAACCCAAGCATCTGAACCAAATACATTACAAGCCTGCATGTGCCCAGCCACAATGCAGCGTATGCCCACAGGAACCACGGAATCCAACAAATCGTCCCAAAAAAATTGGGAATAAAAGAAATAAAAATAAAAATAAAAATAAGAAACAATCAAAAATGGCCGTTGATGGGCCCGGGGGGGTTGGGGAGGCCACCCAGGAGGTCTGAGGACAGGATGCACACCAGAACCCACCTGCGTGGATCCTGGGAAGATAAAACACCTCCATGGGCTCATGGCCCACACGGCTACCCTATTGTGGGAGTATCACTGCTGTCGCTATTATCACCCTGTGCAGCTGCATCCGGAGGTGGTTGCACTATGGGAGGCAGCCCACGCAAGGCCCTAGTCTGCTCCTAAATGGCTGCAAGCATGCGGGTGTGGTAGGTCTGGTTCTGGAGGATGAGTGTGCGGAGGTCCCCATGCAACAACTCACGGGATGCCCGGACCTCCGCCCTCGTTGCCTGCATCTCAGCTGAGAGCGTACGGGTGAGACGCTCCAGCTGCTGTTCTGTCCTTTGGTGTGTTGAAGCCTCAAGCTCAACAAGAGTCGTCCTGAGGTGAAGGAGCTCCTGCCTCATGGCTTCCCTGTGGCCCTGGGACTCAATGGAGATGGCCTCCTGCAGAGTCGCCAGTGCCGCCCGCCTGTCCCTGTTGGACCCCAACATGTCCTCCCTGTGTGACTGGCAGATGGAGTCGGTTGCCTACTCTAGTCGCTCCATCAGCCTTTCTGGGGGGACAATGGAAGTGGCCACCCTATCCATGGCCTGAGCCATCATCTCGGATGATGCAGCCTGTTGGGTTGCCATACCGTAAATGGATTGCTCCCATGCGGTATTGCCGGGTGGCGTACGGCCACCACGTCGGCGGGCACCACACCTGTCTGGGGCAAGGCGAACTGTGCCTTGCTGTGCCGGCACTGCCTGAGGCTGCAGGACTGCATTCCCCCTCTGATCTGCTGGCCCAGGAACAGGATCAGATGTCGCGGAGTGTGACCCTGCATCCGTAACCACCGAAGGCGTAGCTGCCAACACTGACATCCCCATGGAGGGTTCTGACCCTGGTGCAGGTGGGTGAGACAGAACAGAATCCCTCCCTGGAACACTCACCTGCGACGGCACGTAGGTCTCATCCGAATCAACACCTGAGTACAGCTCGGGGGAGGTGCAGCCAGAGACACTCCTTGAGAGCACGACCTGCAGCACTTGTGGGTTCTCCCCCACCACCACAACATGTCCCTCACTGGTGGTTGGTCGGCCCTCGGACCCCTCCTGGGTCTGCACCATCTCCACAACCCCAGCAGTATCAGGTGCGTCTTCCCCTGCAAAGACATGAAAACAAAGAAATGGAAACAGGCATTAGCACCATGGCACACAATGAGGGCTGAGAAGCAAGAGAACCAGTACTTGATTGACACATGTCCCACATGACTAAAACCCTCCCATGCATGCACCCTCACTGCGTATGAAGTGCAGGCAAATGGCACACACTGATGACACCAAGATGGAAGATGAACACATTTTCTGCATGCTGCCTGGCAGTGGCATCACACATTGGCCTGTGATTGCCAGGTGAAACACACATGCCATCACACAGATGGCATGTACCATTGCTATTGAGTGAAGATGGAGAGGAGGGCAGCACCTATTCATTCAGTCCAGTTCCCGCATGTAATCGCTTTTCTAATTCTAACAGGTCAGATTTTTCACCTGGAGCTGCCAGTCTGAAATGGTCCAATTGCACAGGGACATGTGTGTACAAATGATATCCAGGTAACAAAGTCACTCCACTTTACCATAGCCATGTCAGACATGTGACTAGTGGACAGCGACATGCCTAGTGAAAGTGGTGGAATGCAAACAAACTGACTGAATGAACAGTGAAAAATAAGCAACTATGTTGTGGCAAGGTGACACTTCAAGGGCAACTGGCGTGCAGTTGGGCTAGATGTCTACTGTTGGCAGAAGGGATACTGCTATGGCCAAATGCAGCTGCGCAGGAAGTATTGCATGAAGCACATGGCTGACCCATACGACTCAGGCGCACACACTCTCACCTGGCACACAAACAGAAGCCCTCACACACACACCATGCACATGGATGACACACACATGCATGTGCACTCACCGGACAATGCCTCGTAATCAGCCAGATTTCCCACGCCTTGGATCTGTTCCTCCGTGACGTAGGTCCCAGCGACTGACTCATGTGGAGTGAGTTCCATGTCTACTACAGGAGACCCACCTCCAGTCACTAGAGTTGCGGCATGACTTGAGGCCAGCTTACTCTTTGCCCTGCGCTTTAGGTCATTCCAGCGCTTATAGCAATCATTGGCTGTGCGCCTCACGATTCAAAGGGCACTTACGATGTCCGCAACGGTCTGCCAGTGTGCCTGGCGTTGTGCAGGTGTGGTCTTGGATCCTGCAACAATGACCATCTCGTTGTCATGTCCGGACACATACTCGACAAGTGCATTCAGTTCGTCATCCGTGAAGCTGGGCTTCCTGGATGGGCCGGACTGTGTAGCCGTGTCTGGGGCATCAGCCTGTGCCGGACGAGCACTCTTCCTCTTCCGCTTGGAAGGTGGTGGTGATCCTGAGTGTCCTGTGCCGCTCTGGACACTAGGGGCAGGAGCCCTGGTGGACTCTGTATCAGGAGTGTGGGATTGCACACTCAGCATGGGAGTTGGTGCAGGCATTGGCTCTAGTGTGATGGTGCCAGGGGGAATGTCAGCAGCATGGACTAGGACCGACACTGTCCTGGCTGGGTGTGTGAGGGCTGGGGTGGATGGAGCCGCAGCTGCCCCTGCAGCCTCTCCGCCCTGCCTCCTTGGTGCAGCAGATGACCTTGCTGGCCCAGATGCACGTGGCATGGTGACATCAACGTGCACCAGCGCACGTGTCATAGGCCTGCTGACCTGGAAGTCAGCCATGGAGTCAGCCAGATCTGGTGCCACAATGGGCTGGTCCAACAAGGGCTGAGCATGGATGGTGTCAGCCACATCAGCCTCAACGGGAGGGGGGGGTGGGGATTATGGGTGCCCTTGACTGGTCCTCCACACATGGGGGGACAGGCTCACCCTGCAAGTAACGACCACGTCCCCTACCGGATCCACCACGGCCACCACTTGTGGCTCTTCCACCTTTACCACCCTTACGGAATCCTCGCCTCCCAGCCATGGCACTGATGTAAATGTGCGTATGGGAGTGGCTGGAAACTATTGTCCTGGGCAATTGGGGGTCAAAGGGGTTGGGTACCAGATGGTAATTGTACCCTAGTGCTCTTGCAAGGCTGATTGTAACCCCTGGGGAAAGATGACGGGTCACGCTACGCACAGGAGCCCCAAAAAAGGGAGATGACGTGCACGCAACCCCTCCTAGACCACGTGTGCAGAAAGAAAAACCTGCACTCCGCTGTGGCACCCAGTAACACAAGAATGAACGTATGCGTGTCACACGCAGCCTAGAATGACCTCTGAAGGGGTAGGCTACACACGGGGCAAGCAGAGATGTTAGATACGTGCGTGACTCACCGTCTGCCTGGTAAACAAGCGTGTAAAAGGAGCATGTTTGGTTGGCAACACCCCCGCCAAAAGAAGATTTGTACTCTGTCTGAGGAGACAGGACAACAGTAGAAGGGAACACTGTTTGAGGGAACAGGCCCAGGTAAACCAGTAAAAGCGAAAAAAGAGAAAAAGTTGTCAGAGGTAACAGGGAATACGAACTTGAAACGCCGTGAAGTAAATCGCGTGTGAATCGACAAGAAGTACAGAATTCACCCACTCGCTCTCCACGAAAAGCACGTACAAGGAAAACGTGTTCTACACATACCTTTTATACAGGGCCACACGTCCAGCGTCACTTACGCGGCGTGTACGCGCTAGGGCCATTTCCTCCAATTACACGCTTTGTCACTTCTGCGTGTAGGGTCATTTCCACCAATTACACGCTTTGTCACTTCTGCGTGTAGGGCCATTTCCACCAATTACACGCTTTGTCACTTCTGCGTGTAAGGCCATTTCCACCAATTACATGCTTTGTCACTTCTGCGTGTAGGGCCATTTCCACCAATCACACGCGATTACACTCTGACGTGCAGTCTTTCCACGTGTGCTCTGTCATCACGTGCTGTGTGGAAAACACCCGTGCGGGTCACATCACAGACGCGCTTACGCGCTGAGGGCCTTTCCTCGGTTTTCACGCTGACGTGCAGGATTTTCACGTGCCAAATCACTCCGTACCAAGCTGGCCACGCCTACGCACACGGAATACCACGCTCCTGCCCGGAAGGCCGAACTACTGCCCCCCAGAGCCCCGAGCACGCCTCCACCTGCTGCTGCCTGACTGCCTGCTGCCCCTGCACTGCTGGGGGGTGGGGGTGGTGGGAGACATGGGTGGGGGCCTGGTGGAGGGTGCCCCTGGTGGCGGGGGGGTGGGGGTGATAGGGGACATGAGTGGGGGCCTGGTGGAGGGTGCCCCTGGTGGCTGGGGGGTGGGGGTGGTGGGAGACATGAGTGGGGGGCCTGGTGGAGGGTGCCCCTGCACTGCTGGGGGGTGGGGGTGATAGGGGACATGGGTGGGGGCCTGGTGGAGGGTGCCCCTGCACTGCTGGGGGGTGGGGGTGATAGGGGACATGGGTGGGGGCCTGGTGGAGGGTGCCCCTGGTGGCGGGGGGGTGGGGGTGATAGGGGACATGAGTGGGGGCCTGGTGGAGGGTGCCCCTGGTGGCTGGGGGGTGGGGGTGGTGGGAGACATGAGTGGGGGCCTGGTGGAGGGTGCCCCTGCACTGCTGGGGGGTGGGGGTGATAGGGGACATGGGTGGGGGCCTGGTGGAGGGTGCCCCTGGATGCTGGGGGGTGGGGGTGTTGGGAGACATGGGTGGGGGCCTGGTGGAGGGTGCCCCTGGTGGCGGGGGGGTGGGGGTGATAGGGGACATGAGTGGGGGCCTGGTGGAGGGTGCCCCTGGTGGCTGGGGGGTGGGGGTGGTGGGAGACATGAGTGGGGGGCCTGTGGAGGGTGCCCCTGCACTGCTGGGGGGTGGGGGTGATAGGGGACATGGGTGGGGGCCTGGTGGAGGGTGCCCCTGCACTGCTGGGGGGTGGGGGTGATAGGGGACATGGGTGGGGGCCTGGTGGAGGGTGCCCCTGGATGCTGGGGGGTGGGGGTGTTGGGAGACATGGGTGGGGGCCTGGTGGAGGGTGCCCCTGGTGGCGGGGGGGTGGGGGTGATAGGGGACATGAGTGGGGGCCTGGTGGAGGGTGCCCCTGGTGGCTGGGGGGTGGGGGTGGTGGGAGACATGAGTGGGGGGCCTGGTGGAGGGTGCCCCTGCACTGCTGGGGGGTGGGGGTGATAGGGGACATGGGTGGGGGCCTGGTGGAGGGTGCCCCTGCACTGCTGGGGGGTGGGGGTGATAGGGGACATGGGTGGGGGCCTGGTGGAGGGTGCCCCTGGTGGCAGGGGGGTGGGGGTGATAGGGGACATGAGTGGGGGCCTGGTGGAGGGTGCCCCTGGTGGCTGGGGGGTGGAGGTGGTGGGAGACATGAGTGGGGGCCTGGTGGAGGGTGCCCCTGCACTGCTGGGGGGTGGGGGTGATAGGGGACATGGGTGGGGGCCTGGTGGAGGGTGCCCCTGGTGGCGGGGGGGTGGGGGTGATAGGGGACATGAGTGGGGGCCTGGTGGAGGGTGCCCCTGGTGGCTGGGGGGTGGGGGTGGTGGGAGACATGAGTGGGGGCCTGGTGGAGAGTGCCCCTGCACTGCTGGGGGGTGGGGGTGATAGGGGACATGGGTGGGGGCCTGGTGGAGGGTGCCCCTGGATGCTGGGGGGTGGGGGTGTTGGGAGACATGGGTGGGGGCCTGGTGGAGGCTGCCCCTGCACTGCTGGGGGGTGGGGGTGCAGGGGGACATGAGCAGGTGTGCAGGGTAGTCCCCTGTTTTGTGGGCTGCCTGCAGGGGCCGTGGAGGGTGTACAGGGAACACCTGTGAGGACCCACCCAGCCTAATTGCGTGTGATAATTCCCGCACACCCCTGTAATACACGTACCTGGCCAAATGGCGTGTGATAATTCCCGCGCACCCCTGTAATACACGTACCTGGCCAAATTGCATGTGAGAATTCCCGCGCACCCCTGTAATACACGTACCCAGCCGAATCGCGTGTAGAACTTCCCGCACACCCCTGTAATACACGTATCCTGGCCAATCGCGTGTAGAACTTCCCACGCACCCCTGTAATACACGTAGCAAGCCAAATCGCGTGTGATAATTCCCGCGCACCCCTGTAATTCACGTACCCTGGCCAATCGCGTGTAGAACTTCCCACGCACCCCTGTAATACACGTACCAGGACAAATCGCGTGTGATAATTCCCGCGCACCCCTGTAATACAAGTACCCAGCCGAATCGCGTGTAGAACTTCCCGCACACCCCTGTAATACACGTACCTGGCCAAATCGCATGTGAGAATTCCCGCGCACCCCTGTAATACACGTACCCTGGCCAATCGCGTGTAGAACTTCCCACGCACCCCTGTAATACACGTACCAGGCCAAATCACTTGTGATAATTCCCGCGCACCCCTGTAATACACGTACCTGGCCAAATCGCATGTGAGAATTACCGCGCACCCCTGTAATACATGTACCCAGCCGAATCGCGTGTAGAACTTCCCGCACACCCCTGTAATACACGTACCCTGGCCAACCGCGTGTAGAACTTCCCGCGTACCCCTGTAATACACGTACCCTGGCTAATCGCGTGTATGACTTCACGCGTACCCCTGATATGCACGTTACCCGCTTTGCGTTCCTTGTTTGGCAGCCCTGTAGACTGGTCCAGGGTTAGCGCAGCCCTTTGCGATGATTTAGCGATTTTGATGGCTTTTCCTTGCGCGAGGGCGTTCTTGGGGGCGTTACTGGCGCTGCTGCAGGGTCGCTGCGATACTCTGCACCACGGCTGGTTTGGGAGCCTGAAATCCATGAATACGCTGTGCGCGGAAATCGGTTTTAGCGCACGTGCCTGGCGCAGACAATCGCACGCGGACACTCTGCGCCAGCCGCTTGCGACACTTTTCTGCTAAATTCTATGAATTAATGTGTTATGTAGTGTTTGCATTTTATGTAGAAAAAAAAGACTTACCGGGACTGAAGATAGAATGTGGGAAGGGAAAAACACAAGGAAAAGAGCTTTGGCACGCTGCCTGGAGCTCAAGGAAGAAATGTGGCCCAGCCACTTGCGCCGCATGGGCACAATGAAGTGATAGGATTGACCACGTCGGGTGAGTGCCAGGTGTGGCAGAGAGTAACAGTGGTCTCCCCATGATAACAGGGATGCTGCCAAAAGAATGTACACAATGTGGGGCACAACTGTGATGAGCACCTCCCAGAGGGCATTTGTGATGCTGAAGAAACATAAAAGGTATGGCATGGGCCATGGTGATGCTTAAGGTTGCCTGATAAGATGGAGAGGGCTGCTTGAATAGACATATACTGTAGCATGGGGCATTAAGCTGGTGTAGTGGTGCTCCACGTTGTGTATGGGGCACCACCAACAAAAGACCTAACTGAAGTGGGCTATGCCCTATTTCCCAGCCAGGGGCAGAGCACCATCCACCAGGACAGCACCCACAGTTACTGAAATGGGTGGCTGGCTGCAGCAGCCACCCCATATAACATAACATGAACAGCTGTGTTTTATTATTTGAAATGTATATACATGTATGTGTTTAAATGTATATCTATTTTATATTGGTATGTTTGGGTTCACATTGTTAGTTATCGGTATTGTGGAGGTAGATATGTGCTTAAGTAGGAGGTAGAATTGGTTAACAGTTTGGAAAAGGGGAAGGGGATTAATAAAATGGTGTTGTGGGGGATGTTCCTTAGTGTGAGAGGGAAGTAAAAGAGGGCGGTCTGCCCTAGGGGGTCGGGCTGGCTAATGGAGCCATTTACTGGCCAATCTTTGCTAGTGGTGCCAGGTAGGGGTTAAGACTCTGTTCCATCAGGTCCACTCAATGGGTCTTCCTTTCATCCCTCTATGGGAGGGTGGGCAGGCAGGTCAGATTCCTCAGAGGAACCTCATGCCAGGGGAATAGAAATGTATTCATTGATAGGAGGAATTGTTAAGTGAATGCTTAATAGGATATTGTGTTTTGTGCAGAACTGCAGGAACTGCAGAAGGTATAATTGACTGCTAACTACCCACTTAATCCACTTTTGGTCTCTAGAGACCGGTTAGGTCACCTTTAATCTCTTTTTGCACAAGAACATTTCCTTTTGCAAGATTGCGGTTTTTAGTTGCTTTGCACCCCTGATTCATAATCCAGAGTTCTACATTTGTTTTCTATACATTTTCTGTGTTCCTTTCCTCAGGGATGGGTTTGGTATTGTGTTTTTCTTTTTTGTTATTTCTTTTATAGAACCTTGATTTAACATTCTCTTTATTTTGGACTGTTGTACTATATCTGTTGGGGTTGCTATCAAATCACATTCCCACTCCTCTTGAGAATATAGCCTTCCCTCGGACCACGTTACCACAAAAGGCGAAGGAGGAATATCTTATAACGGTGCAGGTTTTACCTTTATGGTTGGGATCGCTCTTGCTTTGTAGCAGTTTGAGGATGGAGTAGGCGCTTTAGTCACTACTCACTCTTTTACTCCTGCAGGGCAGAAGTCATTTCGCCGCAGGCATCTTCGTTGCCAGACATGCTTGCTGTATGGAAGCCCTGTCTTTTTGGCAAACTACTTCTGCAACTTAAGAATTGTATGATCATGTAAAGGGCTCTGGGGAGGAATCACAAGTTCAGGCATCTATTTTTGGATCTATTTGCCAGGTGCCATGAAGAGCCCCGAGTATGCTCGGCGACACATAATGAATGACTGATATAAAAATAAATAAATTGATATGTCCAACGTAATTACTGCTGCATGGATGATGCAGTTTCGTAATTTTTTTCTGCTAAGCCTGCAGTTCTGAAATAATGCGCCTCGCTCCCATCCTTAGTTTGGGACATTGCCTAAATTTCAACAGAATTTAGTAGGCAACACAGGCCAATAGCGCAACAACGCAAGGGTAAAAATAGTGGTGCTAGACCGTGAAAATAATCTGCCAATTACGACAACAGTTCAAACATTTAAAACATTTGATGTCGAGGAAATGACCCAAACTCAAAAGTAACAACTGGGGTAAACGAAGTGGAATCATGGTTGCCAACTTCGATTTAATGCCTGTATGAGCACAGCTGCCCTCTTTCTTCTGCTCTTCTCCGTCAGTCGTGCAATCCTGTCTACCAAGGCCTTGTTAGCAACGAGGAACGGGGCGACCGGGAGGACGTCCAATGACCTGAACAAATGTAATATGGACGATGAGCAGCGTTTATGTAACAGAGCTAACTTGTCTCTTCAGATCACACAATGGAAGGTTTCCCAGCTACCAAGAAACAACAGTGCATACAAAACAAACATCCTCGACCTGTATATACCCTTGCAAAAAAAAAGCATGTATGCTATGTGACTTTATGGAATCAGAGAAACACTCAGACAGCGCCGAAGTGATCACCTGGTGCTGTGGCTATGGCTTGGGGGAAGGGTACCTGAAAGAAGTGGGATCAGGGAAAGAGGGATACCCTGAAGTGTTACCTAAACAGGGGGTAGCTGGATATGAAGACAATTAATTAAACGTAGTTTGTTTTTACGACCTCATTAAAAAATGGACACTCCAGGGGTAACTGTCTTTGGTCCTCCCGGTTGCAACCTAACACGAGATCTGCTTGCGTGGGATATGCCGGGAAAGGGTGAGACACATACCGGAGTGTGTTCGTTATTCACTTGGGGATATGCTGCAATCCGTGCTACCTCTGTGTATTGGTCTCATATGTTCTATTGCAGGCCTTCGTTGACATGGTAATGAGCAGTACAGGCTGTGCTTTTTGAACCCCTGTCTGTACTGCTCAGCACAGAACGTCAATTTTTCTGTCACATTTCCCCTCCCACCCCTTGAAACAGGTGTGAACATGTATAAAAGCGTATTGTCAATGGACACCATCACCCACGTAGGTGGAAGGCTTACCCCAACCCTCCCCGAAAGAGGAAGCCCGCTAAGAGACACTTGTGGTCACAGTCGGGCCTTCCTTCTGCAGGCGGGCCTGCTCTGTGATATCGAGAACCTGTGGGGAAACCCTGCTTCAGGCAGGGTAGATGTATCACTCTGGAGATGGCTCCCCGTTTCCATCCGGAAGCGTGTCTCACCCCTGAAAGTACTTTATCACTGAGCCTGCGGGCAAGTTTGAGAATACAAAGAAGTGTCTGCTGCTGATTAATCTAATCTCTGTGAAAAGAAATTGGCTATTTTTTAGAGTCCCAGGTTCCGGACATGACCAAGTCACCTCACCTGTAAAGATGTCCTGTGCATTTGCGGGGATCGTGTTCCTGCACAAACCATGATCTTGCCAGCCCCCTTGAATACATTAGTGCATGGAACACGCTTCCAACACTAATGAAGGACAGTCACCAGTCACCCGCACGAGTGATTGGATTCACATTTCACAATAAATTGCCCTTAAAAGGCAACATTTTTTGTCAAAGTAGAGGGGTTGCGCCAGAGCATTCCATGAGTTGCGCCAAAAATGGTTTCAGAATTGGATTATATTTGTGTCGTAACACAACAATGAAGCTAGAGTGTGATGTGTAGATGGGAGATGCTGCCTGAAATACCCGTGTAAACTATTATATCAGGGTGTGTTTCATGGAGTCTTTACAATAGGCTGCATGCACGCGGCAGAATAGTTTCCATGCCAACCTCCAGTTTCTCTGATCAGATATTGTTCCAGTTTCGAGAGTCACGTGACATCTCAGTGCTCCTGGGAGACTGGCTCAAGGTTGACACGAAACTGATGCAATGAGAAGAAATGCATCTCTGAGATACACATCGCCAGGTGCAGGTGAGTGAGAGTGACAAAGCCCATTGGTAAATGTTTCTACTCACATTTATTTTCGCACATCGATCATGTTATTCTCGACCCTGTCCTGGCATATATGGGATTATGGACAAACTCAAATAAGGGATTGCGAGCCAACTTGAGTCGGGTATCTTCTGAGATGGTTTGTACTGCCTATTTGAAGACCTTTGTCTTCTTTGAACTGAATGGATCTGCATACCCAAGGGGACCCCCGATTCATTTTTCCATTTACACCGCTGCCCCTTTGTTTGTTTGCATATAAAACCTTTTTGTTTTTTCGCTTATATTTCCACACCCACATTCAAGCACGTACCTCTATTTGCTCTTCTCCTTCACACTGTCTTTGCACATAACTGATCTGAATGTCTCAAAAGCTCCTGAAAGATCAGCCTCCCAATTCTGCCTTCCCGTAGCTTTGGAGGATATCAAACATAATTGCGCTAATGGCTGGTGGCTTATAAATATAAAGAAATAAACAAATAAAAATATAAGCACAGCACATGTTATTTATCAACACCCATGTAGATCTGTAGACAAAAGAATTCTAGGAAATGAAGCCCACTCTTATACCAACAACAATTCATTGGGTATATATTATTGCTTAACTGGTGGATTCTAAGTCATCAACCCAAGGTGGAGGGCAGTAGGAGTGAAACCCCCACAGTTCAAACCTGAGCACAAAGGTCCTTGCAGCAGGCACATTGACGTACTGAGCTTCCACGTCATTTTATGGATCCCATATACTCCAAATGACTACCTACTGGTGAAATGGCCCACACAGTATGCATAGCCTCTATCTTCATAACTTCAGCGGATTTAATTTGTTTTACACATTCTTTATTAGTTACACCATATATTTCTAAATCGTGTTCATGCCAGAGAATGGAACATTTGATCACGATGTGCAAGCTCACTTTACAGAAGAATTTTCATCCCCAGAAATCGGTCATTATCCTGATTTGCTCAGTGAAACCGATTGACAGAATGGCCTTTCAAAAGCTTTTGCTGAATTGTCTGCCCATTTCACAACCCGCCACCCTTGCAGAGCAGACTTCCCTTTTCTTAATGTTGGTGAAGTCACCTCTAAGCAACCCTCTCCAAGAGGGTGCAGATTTCAAGGAGTCTCATTGGGAATCTTATACAAAATGTTCCCAGTTCTAGACCGTCATGGAATTGAAATTCCAGGTGGGAGGATCATGTATGCTGTAGATCTTGGTCAAATATGATATGATATGATAGGTTATTTATAACGCGCTTAATACCCAGGGGTTTCTAAGCGCGGGCCGGAGAACAAACCTGTGATGCTACATGTCCTTGTGCTTCCAAGGCGAGCGCGTTGCTCCTGAGCTATCCTCCCGAGACAATATGTGTTTGTGGTTGGCTTGTAAATCCAGGTGTGCAGTTTGATTCATCAGCATTATGTTACACCATATTTGAGCTGCTCGGGGATCACACTCCAGCTCCATCATCTTCCTGTGGTTCAAGAAAGCATTTATGAGATAGGTGATGAGCAGAGTCACCCTATTCACTTTAAAGCACTGTATTCAGCTCAATTATATTCTCCTCTATGCTCCACTTTGGTGTCCCTTCATAAAAGGAAAGGAAAAGAGCAGAGCGGGAGCAGCAGGATAGAAAGACAAGGGAAGTAGAAGAGATCAAGAGGAGAAGGGAAGTAGCAGAGCGGGAAGAATGCAAGTTATTTGAGAAGAAACAAAGGAAACTGCAGTTGGATAGACTGACAAGGGAACAAGCACAAAGGAAGGAGGACGAGTGAGCATTAAGGGCGGTAAAGACACAGGGGACAATGGGCAGGGGAAACGACAGACGTGAGGATAACAGACAAACAGATCCAGATAGCCCGAGCTCATGAGGCAGGATCACCTCACAGAGAGACAGAGCAGGCCTAAGTGCCTGGGGTGGAGGAAGCCGATTTCACCTAAAGGTTACTGACCTCAGCATGGAACCTAACACGGACACCAAGTAGACTGAGTTTTTCAGATGATTTCTGTAGTAATATGGACACAGTTTCCCACAATGAAGACAGGAATAGTGGGGATGGAAGGGGGCAGCAGTATAAATCCCAGTCAATGGGGACAGGAGCAGACAAAGGGGTGACATGGGAATACAGTATGCACACGGATGGAGTGGGAGGGGCAGCTCAGACGAGCAGGCATGACTGGCAAGTGACTTGCACACCCTACATGACGCCACTACATATGTCCATGGACTTAAAGATCTCCCAGGAGGAAGAAAGGTGGAAACAGCCCTATCCTGCTCACGGGGAAGATTATCAAGGAGATAGGATGACAGTATCCGAGTACCCATACTAGAACCGATAGATGTGTGCACAGGCATTGAAAGCGAGAGAGGGGACAGACAGGTCAGACCGGCCTAGAAGAATGCCTGACGAGAAGGGTTTCACACAGAGGCCTTATTGGAGAGGGTAGGGGTATGACCTCAGTGTGTCCATGGAAGCACGCAGATAAGGAGAATATGAAGTGTAGACTACCATCATTGAGTGCAGGAGCTGGGAAGTGGATTTATGAAATGGAGACAATGACAGCGGGAAATAGGTTAACTGTGGGAGATGTAAAGGGACTACTACTGTTGATCTTAGGGGACGCCGCTGATGATGTGTGAAAGAGGGCGGGGTTCCTGGGATGACGAAACAGAACACAGCACACAATGGATCCCTGTTTGCAAACTGTAGAGTGGCTGTATGACAAGCACTAAGGATACAATACCCAGACACATCAGAAATTGGGGCACTTACATCCCAGAAAAAGAGGAAAGACGAAGACCCTGTGCAGTACATTCCGGAGATTCAAGAGCTTTGGTGCCTTGAAAGTCGAGAGCCATGGGACACAACAGTAACAATATTCTATCACATACTAGTACAGGGGCTGCCAGAGCATGTCCAGAAAATTCTCAGGAACTTAGTAAGAATGGAGGCAAGGGGGTGGCAAGAGATACAGCTCACAATAGTTCATCAATGTAGACTGTGGCAGGAAAAGCTTAAGAAAAGGGCGGAGGACAGGAAGATATATGAAGCAAAATTGTTACAGTGAAAACGATCAAAGTACGTGATGGAAGGGGCGGTATTAAACAGCCCCACCCCATAGGGACAACCACAGTAGCAGCAACATACACAGCAGTTTCTACCGCCCACAGGGTGAGGGTTCATGGGGCATGGGTACGCACAGCAAGGGTTTCGAGCTAGAGGGTGCCAACAGAGAGGGTGCAGGTTTGAACTGCAAATGCATCACAACCAAGGGGGATTTCCACAGGGGTTTCAGGTATATGGACAGCAGATACAGCAAGGCCCAGAACATTTTTCAGGGAGTTTCCAAGGGCAAGGGAGGGAGCCACCACAGTGTTGGCCATGTGGTCAGTTATGACACATTTCAAGAGTGTGTAGGAGCAGGGGGGTGAAGCAGAATTGGGGAGCACAGAGCCAGCAGTCCTATCAAGGGGACCAGGATGATTACTGTACACAGGACCAACAAAAGCAAGAACAGATGCAGGGCACACATCAACAGGCGCCGGAAGCACAAGAACAAACATCACAAGCACAAATGCAAGTAGCACCACAGATGCAAGCACCAGTACCACAATATTTGCCAGCACCACATAATTGAGGGAACACACAGCTATTGGCACAAATACAGAACAATAATGCAGCAGCATGCGTGGACTCCATGGTGACGGGTCCTGTCAGACAACTGGCAGGGATTACTATGGTGGGGAACCCCTTTACAGGGAATGGGATGTTCCTATACCCTCGATAGGACAGCCTACAGATGAACCTAATGTGTCTCATTCTTTCGATCACAGCCATCCCTGTGAAGGATCCTCGCATAGGGTTGGCGACAGGTGACAAAAAGTTTTCCTTTAATGTTGACTCAGGGGTGACTAGGTCCTGCATTAGGGAAGGGGAATTTAAGTTGTCAGGTGATGCCATGAACATTCAAGGATTCTCTGCGGCTCGGGAAGTGGTTCCTTTCACAGACCACATTTCACTATCTATAGGAGATCAAGATCTATCACTGCCTTTACTCTACTCTTGACAGACACCGGTAAAACATACTGGGATTAGACATTATGAGCAGACTGAACATGACAACTTCATTCACAGACAAGGGAATAGTGTGTTCTACACCAGTAATACACATGCTCTTTGTAAAACAGATTGTTCAAGCTTAAAATCGATGCAAGGTACAGAGGGGGGTGCCAGTGGACACAGACATGTTCCAGTATGGGACTGACATTGCTATTGCATGGCTTACAGGAATTGCATGGAAGGTTGGGTTGCTTCAAAACGAATACATATTCAGGCCTGATATGCCATTGGAGGAGGAGGAGGGAACCATAGTGTCAATAGAAGTAGAGGGAGTGATCCCGAGAGAGGACTGGATAGTGATGCATGGGATGAATGACACAGGATGGTATGTAGAGCAGTGATCGCAGTAGCAGACGAAGAGCTATTCAGGAAAGAGAGACTAGAAATAGAGATGGTGTTCGAGATGAGTGTGACCTACTGGCTAAGGATGCACTAGAGAGAAGTACCACAGAGGATGGCAATGGCGCTGGAGGTGCAACCCCCAATTTGGGAGGAAAACATGACCAAGGTACCCAGCACCCTATGGATTACAAGTCCCTATGATGTAGGCCACATAAAGAGAATAAGGCGAGTGAAGATCAAGCTGAAGCCAGGATCAATTTTACCAAGACTAAAGCAGTACCCCCTAACCAAGGAAGCAGATGAAGGTATTTATGAGACAATCACAGCACTGATTGAGAGAGGCATTCTTGTACCATCAGAGTCCCCATGCAATACCTCGATGTACCCAGTGAGGAATGCAAAATGGGGGCTGTGGCATTTCATACAGGATTTAAGGCCTCTTAACCACATTGTAGAAGCAGAATATCCTTTAGTTGCAAACCCAGCAATCATTTTGAGCAGCATTCCGGAGGAAGCTGCCTGCTTTATGATCATTGATTTGAAGAATGTGTTCTTCTCAGTACCACTACACGCAGACTCACAAGACTTGACCAGATTTATGTATAGAAACCAGAAGTAGAAACATACAAGACTTCCTCAGGGGTACTGAAAATCACCATCTATCTTTAACAGAGTGATACAGATGTACTTGAGCAATATACAGATGGATAGCACAGTCTTGCAATATGTATATGACATTTTGATTTTCAGTGAGACAGAACTCAGTGCACATGCTGACTGTGTTAGCTGACAATGGATTCAAGGTGGACAAGGCAAAGTTACTGTACTGTCAGTCAGAGCTCATATACATTCAACAGACAATATCCCAAAATGGCCGACAGATCAACCAGAGAGAGCAGAGACAATACACAAATCACCTAAGCCCATGACAGTGAGGGAAATGCAACAATTCTTAGGGTTATGCAACTACTGAAGAGAATGGGTCTTTGACTACAGCACATACATGGGGCCCTTACTGGGTGCTCTGAAGGAGGCGCAGAAAGGGAACACAACACCTACATGGACCGCTGAAATGACTAAGGCATTGAGAAGTTCCAGCATATCACCACACTGCGGGACATTCAACACAAATTTGCCTGTGCGTACCACCTGCAATTGAATGAGATGTGTGAACACCTGAACAGCCTCCTGAAGGAGTCCGTAGCTAAAACACAGCAGGGCAAGGGAAATAATTGGCTTCACTGCTTGCCTCTTGCTTTATTTGCATTGCACAATATGCCTGAGCCTGACCACCATTTAACACCCCATGAGATGATGATGGGACGACCCTTGCATCTTCCACCGGCTCCTCCAAAAAGAGCACTGAAAGACTGTGAGAATAGTGCAGATGTGTTAGGACAAGATTTGCATGGGTACATTACTTTCTTGATTGCTAGTGCCTCTTTTATCTCTCGCTAGATACGACGACACTGGTGAGGCCCAAAAGTCTGCAATGAAAGTGAATGTGAAAATGCACCAAAAGACTCAGGATTCAAAAACCCAGAGAATGTGTGGGACATTGTCCTCCTGAGGAACTTCGTCAAGTGCTGGAATGCACCAGGGTTCACAGGACTGCACGTGTTTGAAAAGGTGGCAGACAGTGCTGTCAAACCCGAGGGGAAGCAGGTCTGGATCCACCTGGCAGACATCAAACCCTACAGAGCAGTGGCCTCACCGGGCAACAAGATCACTGTGATCGATAGGGCCAATGTTCAGCACCTAGAAGAGCTACAAGCGTGTTCTGAACTTATACAACCAAGTGAAGGACACCCAATGGTCATGCCCTCGCGGGCAACAGAGTTAGGGACAGGACTGCTCATCGACTTAAAGTGAGGGAACACTGTCTGTTTGTTATTTTACTTTCCGAACACAATTGACGAGCAAGCCGATGTAACTGTTGATAATTGTTCCTGTTGCCCTCCGCCCCACTCTCTGATACTTTCTCAAACCAATTTGTCCATACTATGAAAAGACCCAGTGGATTTTGAGCATGTTCCCATGGAATATACTATCTTACCTTTATAGAATACTTAGCCCAAACATACCCTCAACTTGAGCACGGCAACCCCCCTATCCTCGCCACACTGAGAGACCCATCCATCAGAAAAATGTTGGAAGAGGTATTTGCATTTGATATAAGTGATTACTTGGTCCGCGGGGCTTAAGAGTATTTACACTACTAACACACAAATGCATTTCTTTGCTCATTTTAGGTGGGCAACTACATCTTCAAGTTGTGAGGACCAAGCAGCAGAAGTGAAAATTAATGTCATCTTAAAAAATGTAATGGTTCTTTTGGTCTTACTTATTCCTAGTGGTATTATTGTGTTTGTATTTTAGAAAATGACCTGCATTGCTAGTGCCACCGCTGTACCCTCCACTAACATTTCCCGAACCCATATAGGTGGAATGCCCATGTCAGGTGGACAAGAGAGCACTGTAGTAATGGTAAGGATAGGTAAGCACATTGTTGACACAGACATGAAAGGGGTAGACATGTATCTCACCAACACTGTTCTAGTGTCCAACAACATGTGGTACAGGAACATGACCAAAGTAGGTAAGGAAACCACTGTGGAGAGCTGTTATGTCTCCTCATTAATCCCATATGCCATGAGTGCCTCCAGAACTTTCATAGCAGCTGAAATACCAGCAGCAAGAGCACAGTGCCTGATGTATCTCTCAATGGTGACAACTAGAGAAAGGTTTCAAGGGAAGACAGCAACATTAAGGTGGAGGTCCAGAACAACGTTCCTTCGTGAAGATAATTACATAAAAACATTAGACATGATGAACTATTATTGTCAGCTAGATAAATCTATACAATACATATCTGATGGACTGACAACAGAGACACCAAGACTATCACCATGAAGGAATGACCATGTCCCTGGATTAGAGTGAAGGAGACAGGTGGAGAGTCTGGCTGCTTGGAGAGACCACAGATACATGTGTATGACTGAGTATACACTAAGGATTTATGGAAGGGTGGAGTAGTGGGGAGCAAGGCACTGCCATTAGCACAACCCCCAGTAAACAAGGTACAGGAAGAAGACGACAAGTGCCTGAAAGAATGGGAGGTGAGTGCAAAGTTGCTAACATGGTTAGTAAATGAAGCTGAACTGATGCCAATAACCCCTGAAGATACCAGCCATGTGTTATCAGAATAATGGTGAAGTAGAAGTTGGCGAGAATGTCGGATGCAGGAGTATTGAAAAACACACAGCTATGAAGGAAGGAACAGCAGTACTGATGGATCACTACTGGGCTTGCGGATCAAAGGCATATGAGAAGCTGCCACCTGACTGGGGAGGAGTTTGCTCATTGATACACATCAACATGCCCTCGTTGGTTGTCCCACAGAAAGATGTGAAGCTCGATGAGTTCCCGAAGATGGACAATAACAAAAGGAAGAAGAGGTGTGTTGAAGGGGCACCGACAGACAAGAGAGACAAGCCAGCTGAATTGAACAGAGTGAGGAGAGGTGGAAATTACTTCTCAGAATCATCAGAAACCACCCTAGATGAAATGCCAGCAAAACACAGACTGTTCTGCAGGATGCAGATGTTCTTTGCATCCTTAATACCATCCGTACACACGTACACAAATGCAAAGTGGTTATAGATAACTCACTGGGAGCTGATGGTGAAAATTAACCCCACAGTAAATGGGTTCAATGTGATAAAGGAAAAGCTCTGAGCAGGTTTGTGGCACTCAATAATAGATATGTTCTGGATCTGCTGACAGCTATGGAAGGAGGAGTTTACGCAAAAATTGGGAGTTCCTGTTGAACATGTATACATGCCAACGGCAAAGACAATAGTACCCTGTCAGAAGCGGTATTACAACTATCGCAGATACATGCCAAAATGGAGGGAGAAGCCAAGGGGACAGGGAAGAACCAGTGCTGGATGGCATATATTTGGTCATGGATTCTGTCATGGCTGTCAGGCGGACTAAAGGGATAATGGGCACATCAATACAAGCAGCAATTTCAATGTGTGGCATAGAAGTCTGCATGGCAAGGTGCACGAAAACAGTGGAGGAGGCTATCGGGATGCAGGTCCTGATGGATGTAAATATAGGAGGAGCAAAGGACGAGATTGTTGCAGAAAGGAACAAGATCAGGGAGAGAATTGCGTAAAGCGTGCTGTTCCCACTTAGAGCAATAAAGCTGGACAACCCATTCGATGAAAGTATTATGAAGGAAAGTGGGTATGGTAAAACCCTGAAGGAGTGTGCTGTTACATGAACCGGTTGTTTGATGGGCACCGCAGAGGAATAACGAAGATAATGCAGGCAAGAGCAAAAAGACTGTCATATAAGGATGTGGTCCACACGTCAACCAGCGGGGGGACTGCAGAGGGAGTCAATATCCTGCCACCACCCTCCCTCCCGTCAAGTTCATGACAAGATGAAAAGCCAGAAAACACTGCAATTATCCATTCTATTTCAGACAAATTCCTAACAGACCAATGATTGACAAATACATTGAGAGTTATCCCCTCAGCCAGCCGTACAGACCAGGTGCGGTATGGCTCTAACCATGTGTGGATGAAGAGCTGCAGCCATGGTCAGAGACACCTATATGGACAGCCTGGACTAGAACACTAAGAAGCCATGTTGCTGATGTTGTTAGAGACACGATGACAGAGCAGTGTTGGACATGAAGCACAGTTTTCCCATGCTACACACCCGAATACATGAAGAACACGAGCGTACAGTTCTATAGTTAGAGGACTGATAAATATACATACTGTCATTGCTTTTATTATTCTTGCCTTTAGCCAAGTGCCGCAAGGCACAAGAGATCCTGAGCAAAGCTTGCAGATGCTTAAAGGTGATTAACCCTATGGCACTGCAAGAGCCCTATGGGATCTGACAGAGCCATGTGTGACTAAGCTATGGAAAATATAGTATAACATGGGCACTGTAGAAACCGCATTATAAGGTTTAGGAAAATTACAGTAGGCCCTAGGCCTCTGAGCAAGGGACAAGCTGAGCTGATTCAGGCTGGACAGAGAGCAAGACGTGTGACACAGGACCCCCAGCCAAAGTCAAGTGAAATGAATGACATTCCAGTCCCCAGATGACAAAGGGACCAGTTGCAGAAAGGGGAATAAATTCTCATAATTCAAAGCTGCAGAGCTCAATTTTGTGGTCTCCAAACATGTGATACAGCTGGAGCAGACAATGGATAGTGATCAGTGGTGAGAAAGGAAAGCCGACACCAGGCAGCCAGACATGGACTGCAACAAGTATGCAACAAATAATCAACAAGTGTTGCACTGAGCAGAATAATATCTCAAAGGTGGTGCATGCAAGTTACAATACAGACACATGATCGTTCTCATCACCTTGAAAATGTACACAGTGAGCTGAGAACCATTTTGGGTCCCAGGCCTGGGGACATCAGCTCTAGCCAATCACAGTCTAGTACCCTAGTGGTGGGTAGCAACGGGCAAGAGCCAATGGTAGGTCCACTACTCTACAACAATGTAGTAAGTTCGATTTTGGGGAAGGGACAGGCCAGCCATCTGACATGGAAGAGCCGGTAGAATAACACATATACGTACCCATATAGGTTATCATGCTCCTGACGGCCAATCCCATGCTGTGATAGGTTTTTGGAGAATGGCCTGAGCAATGATGCAGAAATTACGCATTTGTTGAACAAAAGTGGCCTGTGCCATATACTGTGTGACATGCTGGAATTTCTTGGAGTTCATGTATCGATCCCTGTGGATTTTGGCTGTAATAAACTGCAGTTTGAACTTGATGTTGACTAAGTCCTCCGTGTATTCAGGAGGAGGGAGTTGGGCCCTTCAAGTCAGCGAACCTCCAGTATCCCTCTGGCATACCTGGGAGTTCACCCCAACACACCTGTGTGACTAATGGCCCTCTGTGTGTTACTGTTGATGGTAACCCGCCTGTATTCAAGATTTCTCAGTCACTTATAACAGTTTCCCAAGGATTCTGCTCCCTGTAAACTGCGCCCTGCACTGCTTTCAAAAGCTGCCAGTGAGGTACTGCTCATTAATGCCACCACTATTTGTGAGTGGCATATGCCTGCTTCACTTGCCAAATTTGTGTTGGTTGATGTTCTTCCTGCTGCATGCACCCTTGATTCTATTGATGTTGCAAGCATCCTTGCATATTTGCAGTGTCTCCTCCTTGTTATGTTTGTGACAAGGCCTCCTCCTCTGGGATATGCAAATGATAAGCCGACACTTGTTCCTTGAAAGTTGAGTCCACAAAGGAAGAAAGAAGTTACTCAATGTTACTTTTAAATCTAACTACCCATTGATCACCAAGCAAGGTTGAAAGCAGGTTCATCACTAGCCATGCTACTTCACCATAGTCTGACAAGGGATGGTTCTTGCCATGAGGGTTAGGTTGCGCTCAAGCAGGTAGACCAGAGGGGGTGCGTTGTGACAACTAACCTGCTCATTGTCCTCATGTAACGTTTGCAGCGCAGAGCAGACATTAGAAAGCAGCTGACACTGTCACTGTGTTCAAAATATCCATCTGGATCTCTGCTATGAGTGTTTCAGTAGTCTGCAATGACATTGCACTGCTAGTATACCCTATCCCACATGTGAAAGTAGAAATCCATTGGGTGGCAACTGATGCCTTCGGTTTGTGAAATAGCAACTTGTATCACACATGAATTTGGCCAAGTGGATTTTTAGCATTGATTTATAGCTGGGAGGGACAGAATCCCTTTCTTTGTCAGGCTCCCAAAGCTGATAACACATGTAACCGTGAGAGGGACATGTACAAAGCAGGGGATGTGTATAGCCTTGCCAATTCATAAGACAGAAAGAACATTTGATCCATGATAAGCTGATAAAAATCAAGAATGTAAAGTATGAAGCCTTAGCCATTGTGCTGTCACTGCCTCCACCTTCTCCCATATGTCAACTGTCATGTGGCTTCAGCCCTGAAACCCTCACATGCTGTAATACTTGTGCGAAATGTGAGCTAGAACAACATGGCAGCCATTTTGGACACTCATCTCCCATCACAGTAATAAAGCCTGCATCTCCTCGTGCCTCGCAAAGTAAGCAAGCATTTCAGTAGCAAAAGCAGAGCAAGGTCACATAGCTACATAAATATTATTGCTGAGTGGACTTGCTGTGGAGAATAGTTATTGTATTGTCCACTGAAGGATGAATACGGGAAGGGAGTCGGAGCATCCTGCAGGTGTATGATAAGCAGTTCTGGGAATGAATGTGAGAGGGGAGCTGGGCTTTTCTAATTCTGACTGGTTCTTTCCATCCTCTGTCCCTTCGACTTGTGATCTGCTCTTTGGCCGAGGTGATACCCAACTGAGAAGGGCGGGGATATGACCCCATAAAGGAGAGGGCATTGCGTGGCAAAGTTAGTTAGAATTCGGACCCCCTGGTGATGAAGTCTCACTGAGAGGGAGGACGCTCAGCCTCAGACCCCATTAGCACGAGTGATCTTTTTGCCTACCTGCTGAGGGACTAAGCAGTGTCATAGTGGCCAAGATGAAGTTGTCTTCTGCTGACTTGTTAACAGTGATGCCATTTATATCTATACCTCTATATATCTAAGTGTATGTTTGTTTATGTATGCCAAGTTCAAATATACACATATTTTGTGAATAAAGGGCATATAATGAGCCATTTGTTTTATTAGAACAATTAGCCTATGTGTGATTTCTTGCCTGTCTGAGTAATATAACTTTTTTTGCCAGGGGGCTGGGGAAACATAAGTGTAATTGTTCCCCTCACGTGGCCAAGCAAAAGCAAAACACATGCACAATATTGCTGTGTGCCCTCTTGGCTGTTGGAGGAAGAACAAACTACTCAGTGTGCTGTGAAATCCAGATAGTTAATTTTCTGACCATTGGTCCACATGCCCATGGTGAATTGGACCTTATCTCCACAGACAGCTGTAGCGTTTAACTCACTGTAGCCATAACCTTGTTGTACAATTCTGGTACTCGTTACAAGGAAAAAAAAACCTCAGCCGGGAACTTCCCATCAGTGATAGACTTTTGCCTTAAGGTGTTGGAATCCAGCATTTTCCACAAATGGGTAAGGCAATGGATCTATTACCGCCATTAAAGTCAGCTTCAGATTTTTTGACTTTTTCCCATGTCTGTGAATGATATATGGGACTGCATAGATTTGGTACTCAAGCTTGTCCTTGCCTTTCATCAGCTCACTGTTTTCTCGCAGAGTTTGCATGTGGCTAAATTTGGCTGCTGTTTATTCTCTTCAAAGTACTGCCAAAGCACTAGTTTGCTATCAGCACAAAGCCTGGAGTAATATGTGATTGTGATGGAGGTGATGGTGCTGGTGGAGTTCTGCGTGCAATGTAATAATGTGATGTGCCTTTGGATCTGTGACAGGAGGTCTGTTTCCCCAAAAACATTTACACAGGTGAGGCATGTTTCTAGTAATACAACAGCATATGCATATGTGGTGGTGTCATTTTCCTTCTCCATGTCAGTATCTCTGCTTTCCAACAGCAATGCTTGTTTCCATTCAGGCTCTTATTAAGTATAATCTCTGTCTGGATCATCATCCATCTCATCATTATTACTGTTTGACACAGTGGATGGGGCCAAAGAGAAAAAGATATGAGAAAAATATATGGGATTTTCTGTTATTTTCATTGGATGTTCTTTGTCATGATGCAGTACCTGTGCATTTTCATGTACTGGCACATGTACCCCTGAGTGTCTTGTAATGGGAGTAGTAGTATATGAGTTGGATGATAGCATTTATTATTCATGTACAATTCTTGCCTCACCAGTGAACACAGCAATTGTATTTGGAGGACTAAAAAGACCACAAGAGGCATATATCTGCCTGGCTCCTGCTTGTTTAGGTGCTGACAAGATGTTTCAAATGTGTCCAACTGTGTCAGTCACCCAATGGCTCATGTCTTGCCCACTCACTTCAAGAGATGGACACTGGTTAGTGGGTCACCCTCTTCTCTGAATCTCTGCTGCTCCCTCCCAGAAAAATCAGGTGAGCATGACTCCCTCACAAGCTGCCCCAGGGATTATCTGACTCCTCCCACTCTTCCCCCTGGGTGTCACCCAATGGCACATGTTTTATCCACTTGCTTCAAGGTATTGACACTGACTGGTGTGTCACCCACACTACTCATTCACTTCAGCTCCCTCCCACCAAAATGAAGCATGAGTGACCGTTAAACAAGCTGCTCTCAGGGATTCCCAACTCATCCTTCTGCTCCTTCCACGTGCCTTGTCCACTTGTATGAAAAGATGGACACTGGCATCTGTGGGTTTGGCACTCAGGAAAGGACATCAGTGTTTCAGGACCCTCTCTTGGGGAAGCACAGGAAACTGGTCAGGCACTTCAGTCAAGGATCGGCACCAGCATTCATCCCTCTGTTCTGCTCTCCTTTGCCAAATCCCAGCCTCTTTAGTCTTTCCCCATTGCAGTCACCCAGGCAATGTTACATCTCCACCCAGATTTCAATAGTTGCTCACAGATGATGTTTAGGCAGCTATCTGGGCAAGGTTACATTCGGCCACCTTCTTTCAGTATTCACCCAGATGTTATTTAGGCAGTTCTCCCCTTTCCCATTGTGTGAAGCCGTTTTACCCTCTATGGCACACCTCTGAAATATTAAAATCAGGAGACGTTAACTAATTAGCCTTGAATATTCATTGGAACCCTACAGTTCACCATCCCCAAGGCATAGTCCATCTCTGTGGATAGGCCCCCATGGTGATGAAGTTGAATTGATGGGACGGGTGAACCCACCCACAGGAGTGTTAATTGTACACTTTTAAAACGTTCCCCTAAAAAGTCACTACGTAACAAAAACGTGTTTTACAAATAAACCTAAAACCATACATATTTTTGGGTTTCTCTAATTATGGAAGATTTATTAAAATTACCCCATTTTGGCAGGAAGTTGCAAGTCTGACTAGCGGTTTTTTGAACTTTACTCGCAATTCATAAAAGTTATTATCACCAAACTTTACAGACAGTTACATTATTCACTAAGTGACCACCTCCCCAACCTTCAGTTTTGTGACATTTTCTGGGGTGCTACATTTTATGTTGTATCAGGGTTTCCTTAAATCGAATTTGGAAAAGTATTGAATCAACACAACCGGCTCTTAATAAGCTTTAACATGGCCCATTTCAGTAAGCATCACAATTCCAAGGTTAAGGGACCAAAAGTAAATCCTAATATAGTCCTATGGTGATATATTTACATACATAGGATTCTAACCATCAAACAGCCCCCTTAGGTTTTATTTATTGTCTGGGGTTTCATTATGCTTGAAACATATGCTCTGGGCATTTAATATGATATGATAGGTTATTTTTAATGTGCTTATTACCCAGAGGTTTCTAAGCATGGACCCGGAGATCGAACCTGTGTTGCTCCGTGCTGTCTTGCTTCCAAGGGAAGCACATTGCCCCTGAGCTATCCTCCCGAGACCAGTCTCTGATCCATTCAAATTTTCTCCAGTCTCTTCCACTCAATTGTTGATTTTAGCCTGGTTTAAACACTTTATCATTCTTTTGAAGTCAAAGGCTGGGCTAATGGATGTTGAAGAGATCTTATCTCTCTGGTCAGATAGGTCTCTGTCATCATGCGACAATCATGAGGATAGGCCATTCACAGTCAGCTCACAGATGGTCCACAGAATGGCTTGAATTTTGGGGATTTTACAAAGGTCATCCCTTGAAGAGTGGACTTTATGTTGACACAAAACACCAATAAATAGCTTTGTCTTGCATGAATGCAGCTCTTCTCCATGGCCCTGAAACATCAAAGAAATGGTCTTTCAATAGATAGCAAAGCAGAGCATGTAATGGGGTAGGTCGATTTGTCTGAGCCTTCGAATCACATGAGAAATTGCATTCTGGGCTGCCACAGAGCTGTTCTCCATGCACACAAACTCACACTTTGAATGTTACATGTATACAACATATGAGACCTATTTATTTTTAATAAATTGCATCTCACCATCACTGTTAATTGTTCTCCTCATGATATGTTCATTTTGGGAAGGGAATATTTTTCTCCATGTGTTCATTTGTAGCTGCAAAATGCACAAACTATTAGGCATCACAGGTTCTGTGTTTGCAAATGCCTGCCCTCAATGAAGAATACGCCTTTCATTTTTCCTGGCTTTATCAGTCACATGCACAGTCCAATTAGTGTGTGGATTTCTCTTTATTTGAAGGAGCATTTTTAAAGTGGCACCTGAAAATGAAATACTTCCTTTCATTTTCCTTCATTAGACAATGAAGGGTAGGGATTTTTGTCTGTCAACGCACAATGTGCCTTTATAATTTCCTTCTGCAGCCCGGTTTCTTTTTTACACATTCCTTACTTCAACTGCAGAAGCTCATGCGTTTTAGTTTACTATGCAACTTAGTAGTGTTAATGTTTTGAGACTGGATTTTCCGTCTGCCAGTGTGCCTTCTGATAACAAGAATGTCTTTCGGCACATTTGGGCCTAACATGGCCTTTCAGTACATTTGATGCAGGGGCTCCCATTACACCCCACAACCTGCCACACTGCAATGAAACTCCATTGGCAGTGAGAGCGGAACCTGAAAGGTCTCACCCTGTATTAGAGACCCTGCATTGGGTCTCACAGCATCTGGAGGGCTAGAACAGCCTTGATCCCTGTTCTCCTACATTGAACTGGTCAAACCGAATTCAGACTGTGTTCACTGCATTCAGACCAGAGAACTCACTGTTGCTGCATTTGGCGCTCAATTGGACTTCAAACCACTGCTGCAATCCATTAGTTGAAATAGCTATCCATTGCATCCTGCCAAGTAGCGCAGGCGTCACTGTTTCAGCCCAAACAACAAGCTCACCACTGCAGACAAACTCAAACCGCTACCTTTTTGAACCCTGCATAAGATCACCAATGTTACTTCATCATACCATCGAACCTCAACTCAAAGTGCTGGAGCATCACGCTACTCATCGACCTGAGCCAGTGGTTCCCAACGTCTCAAACCAAGTTGACCATCGAACTGACGCTGGTGAGCCATCCAAACCGCAGGACTGGAAGCGCACACATGAACCTCACAGAGCTCCTATTTTGGACCAACTAGACGCTAGCTTGCCACTTGCCCGAGCACAACTCACCAGACCTGGATGTGTTTTGACCAGCACTGCAGTACAGCTCACAGCCTGGTTCACTGCTAACGAACCACCACACATTAGACAACAGGACTTTGAACTAACCCTGCACTCCTGGTCAACAATTTGTGGCACTAGAGACTGGCTAAGCCACTTTTGCATCTTTCTCCACTAAGCACATATGCTTTTTGAATTCCTTTTCGCATCTCTTGCCTGTTCTTTCCTCCCTGGTGAAAACTGAGAATGCTGCACTATTGCATTCTGCATTACTCTGTCTTTCCTGTACATGAGTGGGTTTTTTGTATAGTTTTTTTTTTTTGATAGTTGAGTATACATTTGATTTGTGTAATTAAAAGTATATACTGTAATAGAATCTTAATTGGGCATTCTTTTGTTTTGGAAGTGTTGTACATTGCTGTTTGGTTTGCTACTGGTTCACTTTCACACCACTTCTGAGAGTATAGCCTTCCCTCATCCCGCGTTACCACAAAAGGTGAAGGAGGTATATCTCTTAGCTGTGTCTGTTTTACCTTTATGATTGGGATTACTGTTGGTTTGTAGAGGTGTGAGGGCAGAGTAGGCAGTTTAGCAAATACCCATCGTTGTACTTCTGCAGAGCAGAAGTCATTTTGTCATACTGTCCCCAGCAAAATAATGGTGAGCATGACTCTCTCACAAGCTGTCCTCTGGGATTCTCAACTCATCACACTACTCTTTCCAGATGTCACCTGATGGCACATGTCTGATCTGTTTGCATTAAGAGATGGTCACTGACCTATGTATTATCTGCCTTTCTGATTCGCTGCTGCTTCATCCAAGAAAATCAGGCAAGCAAAACTATTCCAAGATGTGCCCTCCGGGATACCCAGCTCCTTGTATTGCTCTTGCCTGCTGTCATCCAATCACATGTGTCTCATACAGACACTGATTGGCATGTCATCCCTTCCCCAGATCTCTGTGGAGGGCACTTGTGTTGTTCACTCACTTCAATTCCGAAAAATTGATCACACTGGGCTGCTTAAGAAAAAACAACCCTAAAACTAACCTTCTGTCTGAGAGCATTTTTCTATGGGATTGTGCCATTATAAAACACGTCTATGAATCAGGCACTTAGACTTTTCAAAAAGTTAGTATGAGGTTTGCTCTTGACGAATCACCCACGATTTGGGCTAATTGTGGGAAAGTTCATACAGGACTCTCAGCCCCCACTCCTGCTACCCTTTTCTCCGCCTTTTACTATTGCACACTTACCCTCTTTTGTATAGTGTTCTGTTTCTTCCCAGCTCGTCTTCCCCATTTGAAACCCCCATACGTGCATGCCATGACATTAGTTGTACACATGTGTACCAATGTTTGCAGAATTTAAGAAGGGGAGGGTGCTGCTATTGGAATGGATGCTTCCAAAGAAACACCGCAGACGGGGGAGGTAGAATGTGTGCCAGCTCTCAGGAAAGTGTGCAGTTCGAATGTCAACAATGTAACTGTGTAGGAAAGGAATGAGGACTCTGAGCCACACAACCTACATAAACGGGGCTTACTGAAGAACTGCCAGTGCTTTGAATGCCAATATCCGCACTCACTTTTCTGGCTGTGGTGTATGTTCTCATTGCTTCACAATATGGGTGTTGCATCGGCAGCACCCACGCTGTGAAACTGCTTAACGATCACGCCACATTGTGTTCAGAATTGGATTTGTTCCATAGTCGTAAATTTAAGTTTGTACTAGAATCGCTCACATGTTTGTTTTATGTCCAATCCGCAATAATGTAGCCTCTGAAATAGTTTTACAATTGAGCCCCGATTTTCTTTAAAACCTGCCTTACATTAGAGCCACGCTTGTTCTGGAAAGTGTGTTGCATTAGAGTCAGAAGTACCCTGGAACTGTACTTTCTGTGTGAGCCACAATCGTTCTTAAAGTGGCTTAACATTCAAACCACAACAGTGATGAACTTACGTTTATGGCAGTGCCACAATCGCTCAACAGCTTGTATGATGGCCAATAAAACATTTGCTCTGGAATTGGCTTTACAGCTGAGCCACCACTGCTCTGGATTGCTCTAGAATGTGTTTCAAATTACAGCCACAGTCGCACAGGAATCGGTTTTCACTTTGGCTCACAGTGATTCTTAAAATGCTTTCACATTCCTGCAACATTTGCTGTGATGGAAGAGCCACACTCATTATAGAGGTTTTTTTCCAAAGCTACAATCCACTGCAACTTCCTCTGTGAAGTCCTTCAAAAATAGTGGTTAAGGGTACATTGTGATTGTTACATAAGAAAAGGTTTGCCAAATGACAAGGGGGTTAACAATCTATAGAGGATGAGCTAAGTACCCCCCCGCAATCACCTCGCCCATCTTGCCTATATGTTGGGAACCAGAGTGTGAGACACGTGTAGTACCAGTGAAAATACTGATACCAAGGAGAATCCTAGAAGCAAGGTTCCCATTGAGAAAACCATACCTGCATATGAAACAGTACGATGGCCATTTGAATAAAATCCCGGAATGGTCAAGATGAATGGTGACGTAACACTGAGCCGAGATGACGTACATAGAAGAGATGCAGAGACTAGAGAATACAGATATTCTATGAGGCATCAAGAAAGTATCAAAGATAAGTGGCATCTTGGGATCGAGATGAAGAAACTTGTGCTACAGAGAGGGTAAAGATGTCAAGCTGTTTTACATGTGTACAGATGCAAAAAAACGCAATCAGAAGAAGTATTCTTGAGGCTAGCTAAGTAGTGAATAGATTGCGGCATGCGCAAACATATACATCTATAAATATAAAAGTAAGGAATGTATGTTTCCACTACGTATTATAGCAGAGCCGTGCTAAAGAAGGAAGGCTTCTATTCCAGTGTATTGCAGTTAGAAAACAAGTACATTTCTAAGTGAATCTCAGAAAGGCGAGGATGGATGAGCCAACAAGTCAAGGCCGTATCAGGCTGGGGTAAGCAGACATTAGATACAAATCATGTGAAAGAAGAAAGCTCCTGTTCAGGAGGCATGACCAAAACAAGGAAGACATCAGAGGTCTATTGGAAAATAGTATTTTTAATACATGAGAAGCTTGATTTTGTGGTCTTCAGTCACGTGGAGGGATGAAGTTGGATGAACATGGTGGTCGCACCCTACACATAAGGGCAAAGCGTGCCTTCACTCCCTTGAATTCTCCAGAGCAAAGAACACTCCCAAGGACAAGTTCAAAGCCCTAATTGACAGCAGACCACTGAGGTGATGATGGAAGGATATGCTAATTGGTGGGAAGCTATGGTTGAAGACTAGTTCACCAGCAGCTGGAAGCCCAGTCTGCGTGTTGCTAACCTAGGTGGAAAAGTAATGACAGAGGTTAGAGTGCCAACCAGTGATAGGGGACCGCATTATTAAGGGTCCTATAGTTTGTGTAGCTAATGGGATGTTGTGTATTTAGTGATGTTCATAGTGACCTGTTTTAGGGGAGGGCTTAGTTGCCCCACCTGATGCTAAGAAACCTATCACATTTCTTCACTGCCTTAGACGAGTATGGATCGTATACTTAGATGTTCCCTTAGACCCTATCACACTTGCCACTAGGTTTTTGTAGTTTTCCACATAGGATGACGTTAGTAATACGTAGGTTGACGTCACCTATGACGATTCTTTATTATAAATGAATGTTTTTTTCAAGATGCATTAAGAGATTTTACGCTGAGACGTGCGTTGATGTCCGTTGTGCTCCCTGTTTTGGATAATTGATATTAAAACAGTTATCGTTTTGCCAACTACCTGAGTCGTTTTGATTATTTATGTTTGACTAACTTATGTATCCCTATTCATCTCAAGGGTATTGCTGCCTCATTCGAAAGGGCTGGAAGACCCCAGTTCAAATCCTCTACTACAGTCTAATTTTTTAATTGGTATTTATAAATTGTTCAATACCCAAAGGTTTCTAAGAGCGGACCGGGGATCGAACCCGTGTTGCACCACATCGTCTTGATTCCAAGGTGAGCATATTGCCAATGAGCTATCCTCCCAAGACTATTCTCACTGATTGTTTATTGTGCTTTGCTCCGGTGATTGTTTGGTTGATATGTAATGGTGTATGTACATTCTAAAACTGATTTCAAATATTTATTTTAAAAAAAAAGAATACAAAATGGAAGGCAAATGTATGCTACTCATTACAACTTTGTTTTCTTTTCCAGATGGACTTTATTACCCTGCTGTCACCTGGAAATGTTTTAGGATCCCACGTCTTCCATTTGTAACACTTGCGGTGCATGCTGCAGCAGCTTTATTATTTTAAGATGATAATTCCTACCTCGTTGAAGTTTATTGCTTAATCATTATCTTCCTCTAATTTAAAAGCATACTTAACATTACAAGTTTCTGAACGTGTCTTGCTAAAGATCGCCTCTACATCACCGGAATTAGATGCTAAAAGCACTGGTAAAAAGCTACTTTAGGCCTTAATGCTATCCATTGTGAATGGCTGACATTCAATACGGTACAAATAGACACAAAGGCGATGTGGAGCGAGACTGCATTTTAACCACGTTTAATTTGTCGCCGTGTCAACCTATTAACATCCCTGAGTCTATAGAAACAGTCAATTAAATTGTTATATTATACACAAGGAAGGCTCCTACCCCAGAAGGACACTTTTTCTTTAGAAGTAGCGCATGGCAGGTGACGTAATGGCACAGCTAGTTAATTAGAGGGCTCTGACCACGGGTCTTACCTCATGCTATCGGCCTGCAATTTGAGCCCTCATATTGGCCGTATGCACCCCCTCGACTCCCTGCGTCGTATTCCCTGCGCCCACTTTCAAGCTTACAGCACCCATTGTTATCTTCCCCTTTTCCATTGCGCCCATGTTTCTTCCCCGTTATTGCCGAGAAAAATGCCACTGCACCAACAACACACTGGCCGACTAATAGCTATAACCCACTTTAATACAGGCTTTCCCGGTCGTAAACAACCCTGAACATTTAAATTGAACATGGTTTTCCGGCCGTTATTCATTTCTGCTAAAATCCTTTTTATGTATGGTAGGGGTATTTTATTCCTTACAATACATGGCCACACACTGTCCTTCCCTTTAATACCTTGGGCCTGATTACGATTTTGGCGGTAGCCATGCCGCTATTGGCGGCATGGCTACTGCCAAAATCGGGTCCGGGTTCCCAGAATGGGGAATTATTGGCGATTCCAAGTTCGGAGGGCCCAGTAATTCCTCCCTCCAGGAACCCGGGCCCGGACCTTCCCCATTCCCATTTCAGCCCCCATAGGGCTGAATGGGAATGGGGGAGGAAGCTAATAACGGGCCGATTGCGACCGGCCCGTTGTTAGCTCCCTCTTCCCCTCGCGGGACCCCGGGTAAAACCAGACGTGCAGAGCGGGTCCCGCGAGGGGACCTCGTAATGTGGCGGAATGGTGTTAACGGGTCCGCATCCTTTTGCGGCACCTGTTAACCCATTCCGCCACTCTTGTAATGAGGCCCCTTGTGTCTGGTTAATATAATGTAAGAGATCTTCCATCTAATGATCCATAGAACCAATATAGAATTGTTCATTTTGTGACTTACAATAATTAATAATTAATAACACACAGATTCTTGCTCACATGGGTTAAACTCCAGCAGTGTACAAATTAAACATTATTCTACCATAAACAATTCCTTGTCAATTATCGGCTACAAAGTGTCGCAGAAATCTTCAAGCAAGGTATTTCAAAAGTTGTTCAAGGTTTTCATTAAGTGCTGCAGTGACAGCTGAAATTCTCTCTGCTGGCTCAAGCAGGAGACATTGTGATGTCACAACTGAATATAACTTATTACAGAACATTTCTGATGTCATTAATGGGCCTAATTATGAGTATGCCAGTGCAGTAACAACGGTGCCGATAAGCTACCGGCACCGTTGTTACCAGACCAGCATACTCCGAGGTCTCGGAGCAGATGCCTTTCCGCCCACCAGGTCTGACATGGCGTGCGTTATGGCACCCGCTCGCAGACTTTGAGGGATGCACCGGCACTGTTGCACAAATGACCGTAACATTTACTACCAGGCAGCTGCATTTTACAAGGGGAAAGTTAAACTCTTTTAATAGCTCCAACATTTCAAAACACCTATGAACTACTTTAAGAAGAGGATACCAATTACACCTTTAGTATTACATGCACCCATCAAATATATTGTGATAATATTATAAGGCATCCTGGAGTTAGTGCCACTGACTGCCTTGAAAAACAGACCTATTCTTGTAATGGAAAGTTGCAGATTCATTAATATCTATTTGTAATGTGAATCCGCTAGAAATGCAATATTATATTTGCTTTGGCCAATGATATAAGACCGAATGCATGAGGGCCAAAACCCCACGTGCACATGCATTCTAATGCCATATATTAGAGACAATGGGCCTCATTACAGCTCACCCGGTATGGAAACAACGGTGGCGGTAAACCCGCTGCCACCGTTGTTTCCATACCGGGTGATCACGACTCCTGCAGGCGGAGGCGTCAATCCCGCCAGGTCTGACCTGGCAGGTTTAACACCGCCCGCCTGCAGGCGGACAAGGAAACACTGGCACAATCATGAGATGGTGCCAGTGTTTCCATGATCCCCATTCCCATTGAGTCCCAACGGACTCAATGGGAATGGGGATTTACACCATTCCGTCTCCGGAATTCCCGGGTCAACGGGGTTGTAATGCTCTGGTAATTCTGGGAATCACGGAGGCGGAATGGTAATACGAGTCCGGCGGTAACCAGGCGGTTTTACCGCCTCAGTTACCGCCAGACTCGTAATGAGGCCCAATATCTACAGACCTTGCCAGACAGATGTAAGAGGACAACAGCGAATGTCCCATGTCACAAAAATGAGTTCACCAAGTGAATGTGGTTTTTGTGGTGATTCACATCTGATTATTGTTTTCTATCCTCCATCACAGTTATGGTGGTCCAGATAAACATAGAGAGAGTGTGTGCGTATCTGGTTAGAGAATCAAGGATGGACGGTGAGGCCTTAGGTTAAATTTGAACGTTTGAACATTTGTAAGAAAAATTATCTTTTTTGTGACCATTATAAAACTGTACACAAAACATTACATTAGAGCATGTATTCAATGATATAGCTGTGGTTGAACAGGCCAAAACATCCATTACACTGCGTGCAAAAATGCAACATTACCACCTGTCAGGGGGGAGCCAGACAATCAGGTGGCAAGGAATGTGGGCTTGAATCGCTGGTGTAAACCCGCATTCCAAGCAGTCTGATGGCCAGCTCGACCCGGGGCCATTTTCCCCCCAGCCCTTTCCCCTTTTTACCCTTTTTAGTTTGTTTGAATCCACTCTACCCCCAAACGTACCTTATTGCGGCTGTGGCGGCACTCGCAGCTGCACCTTCCTCATTGCTCACAATGGCTGCCATGGAAAGTGAAGAGGGAACCGGCCTTTCCTTTCCATGGCGGCCATGTTCATAAAGGTTTTTCCTTCCTACAATGGGACGCCGTGCATGTGCCATTGTAGGAAGGAAAAACCTTTTTTTTAGCACCCGAGGTTAGCGCTTTGGTAACCCGCGCTGCTAATGGCCTTAACACCCGATCCAGCAGGCAGGGTTGGGGGTTAATGGCCCGGGGGCCTCTTTGAATTCCCTATTTTCACTCTGGATTTCATCTCGGGCACAGGCCGTTAACACCCGATCCGGGTTCTAGGGTTCCAATACAAAATTGTAAAAAAACGTAGATTTATCTTCCTTCCCTCTTCTTCCACCCAAGTTAGTTTAAGCGCAAGGATATCTTTGTGCAGAAGAACCAACTGCTCACAACTCATGTTTAAACTTTTTCGTATCACAATTAACAAGCCACCAAAATGTCGTCCCCAAAGCCCCTTCTGCGTGGGGTTGTGAAAAACATCATAGTCCCCCATACATGGACTCTCACTCAACCACGTTTCCCGCAGACAAATACAGTCAAATTTAATGAAGTAGGAAGCTAGCAACAGAAAGAATAGCTGGCTATCACGGCAGTAGTTCCAGGATAGCATATTTATTCATGGGATGGCAATTCTCTTTTCAACAGGTGGAGAGTTTATTTCCCCTAGTCATAAGTGCCCTTGCCATTCAGGCCCAGTCTGCACTATCCCTTTGACCTTCAGGGGTGTCCAGGTCTTGTATTAGTACCAAACATTTCCCAGTTGCCAACTTCCTTATCCCATTTGGAAATCGATCTTTCCGGTTTTGGTTTTTCCAATGGATTTATCTCCTCGATATTGTAGATATAGTAACCCAACAGTGCTATCACTGGCGCCTGTTCCAGCGAGATTTTTGTTATGATAATAGAAGTGGAAACTATTTTAACCACATCTGTTCTCTAATGTTCAAGGAATGTTACGAGTTCTACATGTTTAGTTGTTAGGTTTCTTCAACATGGGATCTCCTGATGCAATATTAAAATATTGTTTTGGTTCAGCAGCACAGGACAATTTGATTTAAAAATACTTTCACGACCCACAGAGGTTTCAATACAAAGTGCCACCCTTATCATTGCTTCTCTCGGGTTGAGGTTTGGCTCCTGATCCCTCCATGCTTACTTTCCTCAGTTGATTCCCAATTCTGTTCTCATTATTCCACTTTTTGTGATTGTGGTTGCTTTTACGCATCATATAGATCCATTTATCTTAAAGGTCCATGAAATGAGAACATTTAATTCATCGACTTTTTCCGTCTAAGTATTTGTACTAATCAGTGGGTCATTTGAATCCAGACCACCCTCAGATTATGTTGAAATATCTGACATATTTATAATTGAGTCACATGTGTTTTCTGTCTCCAAAATATTCATCAGCCTGTTTTCTTTGTTTTCTTCCTGGGGCATTGTCTCCGGCCTAACCATGTTAATCGAATGCAATAATGTAGCCCTCAATTAGGGCCATTTTATTGTTCTTTGTGTATGATATAGATTTGTTGTACTTGAGATGACTTTGTATGTTATCATACAATTATACTGAGGAATGGAGGAAAAGTTAATTGCAAACAATGAAGAACGTGATATAGGTTTATTAGTATCAGAGAAGTCATGCATTTTGAGCAATGACAGAGCTTCTTGAGAAGGGTATTAATTGAAAAACTTGCCAAAATGAATATATATAAAGAATACGCAAGACAGAGCTTTATAAGGGATGATCCATCTTCTTCTTTGACAAAAGTTTATTATTGCACTTCAATCTGTTAGAAACAATGGAACATGTCATATCGTGGCAGGGAATTCCACGGGAAGTGAGACTATGCCGTTTATGTAGCATGGAAATTGAGAAGTGCCTACACACCCAATATAACAAGGGTTATGGTAAATTAGGTATGAACTTTAATCTGATAGACTCTGATCAATTTTGGAATTCATTATTTAGGGCCGAATCAGTTGTTCTTACATCTTACGCTTTTCATAAATGAAAAGAATTTCAGAAATTATTAAATCTCAGAAATTAGATCCAATATACTATTCTGTTTGGTCACGCTTTTGTAGAGATAATGTATGCATATATTATATTTATGAATTTTGCTGTGATATTAACGGTTTTTACATGTACATGAATGATTTTTATATTTTGTTTAGCTGTGTTAAGGCATGTTTAATAGCCAGATTACACAATAAAGAAAAATAAAGAGAGGGGTAATATGAAAATGTGGAAGGCTCAAATGACTTAGTCATTGCAGAACAAAGAGGGTGATGTAGCAAGACGATCCGTTTAATTTAGAGTGTTATGTGTTTTGATAGGATCACTCAGAATGTCCCTTTCTTCTTGAGGGGTCGCATGCGCCCTCTCGGGTGCTACATAATGTAAGAGAAGGTTGATCATCGCTTTCTGTCAGAAATGTCGGGTCTGTCCCCACTCTTTTTTATATCTGCTACCGTCAGAAGCTATTGATCATGTTGCATTTAACGTTGCCTACTCTGATCGGTTCTTTAAAGCACGTTTCAATGTTTACTTGCAAAGGGGTATCACTGGGACCATCTTTTGATAACGTTTTTCTTCGCAATCCATGCATAATTAGCAATATTTTGTGCGCAAGTTACTCCCAGAGATTAAGGGGCTGATTCATGGAAGTTGTGCGCCGAAAAACAGGGATTTGTGCACCTTTCTGCCCGCAAATCCCCATTTGTTAAACAGGGATTTGCGGGCACAACGGCGTACAAATTCCTTTTTTTTTCGGCGCACAAAATCCATGAATCAGTCCCTTAGAGTAGATCCAAAGAAATCAGAAAGGAAGAGCACTCAGGTGATGGACTGCAAGTTGAGAGTGCCATTCCACACTCAATGCACGTTTTCAAGGACGTTGAGGGTCAGCAAAATGACCCGCAGCTCCTCTAGGCTCCCGCTGCCAATGATTGCACTCCACCAGCATGCCACACATTTGCCGACGATTTCAGGGAAATTTGGTGTGCCACTAAAAGCAGTCCCCTGGCAACAGTGAGAGACAAAAGTCAAGTTCCAACAAATGACAGACTGCAGATGACTGCACTCTGCTGTGTTATCATAATAATGTTAGCATTGTTTTTTAATAACGCGCTTAGCACCACTTAGTGCGAGCTTGAGATACAAACCTGTGTTGCTATGTGTTGTCTTGCTTCCACGACAAACGTGTTTGCCCTGAGCCATCCTCCCTGCTGTGCACTTTATGAATACAGTATCCTGCCTGACAAACCTGGCTCGCAGAAGCATTGTTGCACAGAACGTTCACTCAGGTCTGGCTAGCAACCTCAGTTTATGAAATGAATAGATAATTATCAGTTAGGGAATGGTAAGTCCGCCTCCATCTGTTGTAGTGCTGATTAGTGTATGGTTCTCAGGAAACAGCATATATGAATTGTATGTTTTCTCCTTTTGTTTTGATTTTGGTGTTGGCACTTTTACAGATTTTTATTAGAAATTACAAAATAAAAATGGAATTGAAATCATACCAAATCAATAGAATGATGTTGCATTGAATGTCTTTTAAGGGTTTGCTGAGCAACAACTCTAGCTGTAAGTAGTATTTATTGGCTTTAGGATGCTGGTAGTTCTTCTTAAAGGAACCTTTCAAACCGGACCTCTCTTCTACTTATCCACCTCAAACTAATTTCATCCCAGCCACATCTGTCTGACTGTGGGTATCTGGGTGTCCTGGGTATTGGCTCCTGCACAGTATCACCCACATTGATAATTTACAAACGATCATATGGTAAATCCAGTACCATTCGATCATTTCTAAATCATTAGTTTGGGTAATCACTACCAAACGTGGGGAGTGGGTATTGCTGGGGTGTCCCCCATTCCTCATGTTTGGTAGTGATGGCTTTTGGGGGTAGCAGGGGTTCCCCCATTTCCAGAGGATTGGAGGTGGGGGATAGGAAGGAAAAAAAGAAAAAGAAAAGCGGACCCTGCAGTGTCGGATGCAACCCACGTACAAAGGATGGATCCGATGCCGCAGGGTTAGAAGATGAGCCGACAGTGAAAAGGTAAGGAGGGGGTGGGTGGGGGAGCATATGTTTTTTTTATTTTTAATTTGGGCGGATTTGGCCTTGGCAAAATTGGCTTTGCAACCAAAATAGACCATGGTCAGTTCAGCCGCGAACAACTGTGCCATGGCCAAACCGTATACATCCGTCCTGCACAGGGAAACATCTCCTTGGCTCTCGCAGATAATGACCCCTCCATTAGTCTGGACATTAAAGACAGAAAATGATCTTCTTTCTTGTTGAAGCGTTGTGCCTTTTCAATTCTAGCAGAAAAATAATGGAATTCTTTGCTATTAGCATTGAAAAGCCTGGGAGATCATCTGATTCTAGGAGATATTTGAAGCAATGTTCTTCACTTAAGATGCAACATGATGTAATTGTGTTCCCTCTGAGTGCCAAGAAATCTACCCTAGGAGGTGTTAGGCTGAGTTACACAAGTGCTCATAACATAGCATTGATTGGTGAGGGTCATGGAGGCTCAATTCCCTGATTAATGCTCAAATACCTTGCTGTAGTCTGCTGGGCAACAGCCATAGCCTGAAGAATCGTGTATTGGCTGAATGATACTGAGGGCTCATCTTCCAAGGACCTCATAGACTGAAACTCTCTTCTACTCGTCCTACTTAGGCTGATATCTTCTGAGGCACCTCAAGGTGCATTCTCTTCCATAGGATATCTGGGTGTCCTCTGTCTGTGATCCTCTGCTGCAGGAAAACACCTGAATTCTCCCAGCAAATGCTGGAGGATCTTCCTCCGTTATTGACTCTCCTGTCTTCACTACTGTGGAAGGAGGCGCTAACGGTTACCCTACATAGTAGGGGACTGCACAGTAGGTGTAGGGTACTATACTAGGTAGATCACTGCACTGATCTTAGAGCTAAATGGAGACCCTGCTGATGGTGATGGGGTTCTAATGAGAAGGTGCCCTTCCACCTCCAAATGGTTTCTTGAGAAGCAGAATTGAGCCCTGTTCACCTGGGCGCTGCGTCACTGATTCAATATTCAGTTATTGAAGAAAGAATGGATTAAAATAAAATGAATCATCTTATTGGTGATATTTTAATTAAGAGATGACAGGCTGGCATCGCTTAAATAAAATAGCACCAATTCAAATAGCACCAATATGCTGAATCATTTTATTGGAATCCATTATTTCTTCAGTATTTGCAAGCTGCATGAATCCGTGACCCAGTGCACAAGTGAACAGGCTTTTCCCACCCTATATTTCCACAACGTCTTGTAGGGGGTTGTACATTTCAAGTCCCTCTCTCAGGGGCAATTCGAACATTGTCTGAGTTGCTTTTCAGCTGTTGGGTGGGTGCATGTCCTCGATGGAGCTTTCACTTTCACTTTCTCTGAACTCTATTTCTGACTTAGCTTTTCCCGCGTTCTCCCTTCTAGAGAACAACGGTCCTTGGATGCAAATACTTCTCCTCGGCCCACAATCAGCCCATGATTTACAGGCTTCCCAAGGCTGTTATTGCTTCAGCTCAACCTTTGAGTTCCCCAATTCACACCTAAACGAAGTGAGAATGTTTCACCTGGTCTGGCACAAAGGGCATTCATTGGTTAGGCCCAACCTAGCTGGTTTCAGCACTTTTAGACGGGGCTGTTGAATACATCATTCCATGTGTTGGAGGGTTCCCATCACACACTATCTCGGCTTCATTCACAAAGAGGCTTATTTGTGTACTTTTTAAAAGTTAGAAAGAGATTGCCCACCTCTTAAATGTGGTCCATACCACAGCATTTACCTTTCACGATATGCTGCTTTACATACTGTGAGTTCTTAACACAAAGCCATGAGATCTGTTGCAATATTTTAAAGGGCCATGGAGTTTAAACATAAGGTTTCGTTCATAAAATTAGTGTAATTTCTGACGAAATTGAATTTTGTGGCTAGCAGCCCCTTGATTTGTATACATGTTCTGACTACAGCTGTTCATCTGATAATCTCAGGGGTGCAAATTCACTACTGTTTTACTTGAATATACTTTTTTAACGCCAACAGGAGTTTGAAGAAAATTGCAGACTGTGTTGTCCGTGTTGCATATGTAAATGTTTTCGGTTGCCCATAGCATTATATCTGAAAAGAGCCCATCTCGCTCAACAGATGCGTATTTGTGGCTAGGCGACTGTGCATGGCAGTCATTGTCTATGTCTACCGTGTGGATGTCATTGATTCCGTTATGCACTCTATTATGGACACCACTTTTGAGGCAGAGACCACACAATGAAAATGAGGCTGTTTGGCTGACCTAACTTTCATGCAGAATCCATTTAGTGTGAATCCTACATTTTGAGAACACTCAAAGGATGTTATCTAACAGATGGCAATCCGACTAATAGGGACCCAAAGTGAATCTAAGATGAAAGAGGGGTACACACAGGGTCGTACTGGGCTATACTATTGTCTCGGCACAAATGAAAAAGTGTCCCACAGTTGCAAATGGCATAACCCCGGCATCTGTCCATTCATAACCGTAGCCAAAACATACCCATAACTCATTCCCCTTTCCCCCCAGAAAAGTGTAGAATGAGACCTGGTAGTTTGTTGGCATAAAAAGGCCGCAGAATTTATTCCACAATAACAAAAACCACACTGCACATATTTGTGGAAAAATTGGTTCGCAAGATGCGGCGACTGCTCCCTGTTCCCAGAACCTGCTTCCCCCTTTCTTTCCTGAGAGTCCATAAGTAGACCCAACTCTCCCCACCTTGTTGTCCGAGCCTCACCTGCCCCTGCAGGTGCCCCTGGGCGGGGAGAGTGCCGTTTCCTTTGGGGGAAGCTGAGCCGTAATTGTTCCTCCCTGACGTCCCTGCCGCTTATGCTCCAAAGGGGCGCTGGGTCCAAGAAGGGCGAAGACCCTTCTTGCTTTCTCCTGGCTCCTCTGGAGTCTGTCTCCTGTGTTTGTCTGGCCAAACATCGCCACACCGCCTAGTCGTCCTGCGACGCTGACGACCAGGTGCCTTGCTTGTTCTGTTCGTAGGGTTGGTGGGTGGGAAAACGAAAACCTTCTCCTGATGCCCACGAGTGGGGGTCCACGGGTGCAGCTGGATGCTGCCTTCTGTGTGAGCCCCCGCTCTCTATAAAGGGGGAAACCCCTCCCCTTTCTTTTGTTTGCCCTTTCGTGGGCTTTCCTTGTAGCTGCCGCGCTTTCTGGTTCGCGGGCTTTTCCCCACTTTTGGCGCTCTCCTTTTCGCAGGCTTCTGCCCGTTTTGCCGCCTTGTCCCTGCGCCTCCCCCTCCTTCGCCCAAAGGGAGGGGGGAGGGCGAGGGATCCACCAAGAGGACACTGCCCGAGTTATCGGGGGTGCCTCCTCCATTTTGCTGGGCTTTTGTCGGCGGCCCTTGCATAACCCCTGCATCTGTCCATTCATAACCGTAGCCAATACATACCCATAACTCATTCCCCTTTTCCCCCAGAAAAGTGTAGAATGAGACCTGGTAGTTTGTTGGCATAAAAAGGCCGCAGAATTTATTCCACAATAACAAAAACCACACTGCACATATTTGTGGAAAAATTGGTTCGCAAGATGCGGTGACTGCTCTGTGTTCCCAGAACCTGCTTCCCCCTTTCTTTCCTGAGAGTCCATAAGTAGGCCCAACTCTCCCCACCTTGTTGTCCGAGCCTAACCTGCCCCTGCAGGTGCCCCTGGGCGGGGAGAGTGCCGTTTCCTTTGGGGGAAGCTGAGTCGTAATTGTTCCTCCCCGACGCACCTGCCGCTTAGGCTCCCAAGGGGCGCTGGGTCCAAGAAGGGCGAAGACCCTTCCTGCTTTCTCCTGGCTCCTCCGGAGTCTGTCTCCTGTGTTTGTCTGGCCAAACACCGCCACGCCACGAGTGGGTTTTCCGCCCACCGTGGCTCCCCCCTTTGCTCCTCTCCTTAGATTTCCAGGATTTTTGTACAGATATTCCATAAAAACAAGTCCATGCCTAACGGTGATAAGTGTACCCCATCCTTCAAAAAATATTCTGGCGATTTCAAATTAATTAGGCCATGCCTGACCTGTCCAAAACCCCTGCACCTGCAGAATTTCGCCATTGCACAATTAAGCTTGCGCCTGGATTTTTCCACCGCCGCGTGGCTACCCGCACCCCTCCATTCCAACCTAGGGATGATTTCAGACCAAACAACCTCTGTGTCCCCTAACTGTCCCGCCAGCTCCTGCAATGAGAACATCATCTCACGCATGAGGGTCCCTCTCCCTAAGCTAGTTAAATCTTTCCCCCCCAGGTGAATGATCAGTATCTCAGGCTTACTTCTGTTGGCTAGGAGCTCGCGCACCTGCCCCTGCAGCTGTGCCCATTTCATGCCAGGCACCCCGTACCACCCAATTCTGAAATCGCCTGCCGTCTGTTTTTCTTGCTCCGCTGTCCAGCAAGCCCCAGCCCTAGACACAAAGGAGTGTCCTACTACCCAAACCGATATCTTCTTCTTCCGGGCTGGCGCTAAGGAGGCTTTCCCTGTAGCTGCCGCGCTTTCTGGTTCGCAGGCTTTTCCCCGCTTTTGGCGCTCTCCTTTTCGCGGGCTTCTGCCCGTTTTGCCGCCTTGTCCCTGCGCCTCCCCCTCTTTCGCCCAAAGGGAGGGGGAGGGCGAGGGATCCACCAAGAGGACACTGCCCGGGTTATCGAGGGTGCCTCCTCCATTTTGCTGGGCTTTTGTCGTCGACCCTTGCAATTCATTCGTTTTGTGACAGACTGTTGAGTAGTATCGCAGGAGGAGGTTTTGATAACATGTGATGCCAATTGTGCATTTTAAAAAACATGCATTCAGCAACACTGGTCAAAAATGGCCCTCTTTGTTCAAAAAAAAAACTGGCCCACACTACCATTGTATGTTTTTGGTTTGGGCATTGCCCTCTAGTCTAGTCTGCGCTTGGGTACACATGTGGCGTTGTTGCAGCAACATTTTGGGGTTCAAATACAAAATACAAACTTTACTTATTTTCCATGACTTCTAGTCACATGGGTCTACGTTGAAGCAAGCCAAAGGTCACATTACAAAGTTAAAACACGTTGCTTACATGACAAGAGTGCTAGTCGCTCAAATGTGGTTGAGCAAAGTATATCAAAAAAGCATTACAGATAGAATTCTCAAGTGCGGTCGGGTGCAAGTAAATCCTCACGCAATAGTGGGGTTTGAACTGGTGAAAGGGTGTCTTTAATGTTTTCTTAAACCATGCCCTAGACAGAATAAATATTGCTTCCCTATGAACACATAGGGCCAAATTTACAAACATGTTTTCAACAGGATTTTCTAATTGAAAAAAGCGTTTGTAAATCAGGCCAGTTGTGTTTAACTTGGTGTCAGCAGTTTTATGCGTATACTTGATGCCAACATATGTAAGCACTGAAAAAAGAAAGTAGTGCGGAACACCAATTCACAATTTTGTAGGCTCCAAACGCTAGGTGTAATAACCATACAAAATTCAAAGCCTTGCTATACGAATTTAACACAACGAAACGGATCCTTTACATATGGGGACATCTGTGAAGCAATGTGGGCCACAGTGCTTGATGGTTTCAGGGGTCAAATCACAAGCAGCAGAGTGTTTTTCACCCACATTCTGACTCTTTATCAATATAGAAATCACGGAACATATCTCTCCTGGCTGCCGCACCGTGGCATGTTTGGTTCCTGAACCATAAATGGTTATCTTTGCTTTCGGAGCTTGGGCTGCATAGTCTCATCGCTTTGGTCCTACATGATGTATGGCAGAATTTTTCCCAAAATGCCTTCTGTTGGATTTTGCTGAGCAAAGATGTCTTCTGTTGTTCTTCTCGGGTTCCTGGCGGTTGATACAGGACCTGTGTGAATTATGCACCATGTCTTGAAGGTGATCCTTGCTCGAGGGTGAGCCATTGTGGAGGCAGGGAGTGATGGCATGATGCGGTCTGCCAGTTTCAGACCTGGGTCAACCTTCCGGCATGATTTTGGATCTGCAGCAGCTGGTTGAAGGCTTACTCTGGGAGGCCTGATGATTGACTATTGCAGTATTCGGGGCACGTCAATTCATGGACACAGTCTGCGAGAAGATAGATGCATAATCAATCATCAGACAGAGACACTGGCCTCGCTGTAGAGGGCAATCACTTAAAAGTCTCGTGGCAGATCACTTTCTTTCTCAGATAATTTAACATAGGTGATTCTCGCAAAAGTGGAAACTGTGAGCATGTGGCCTCGAGTTGGCATGGCCCCTCGTCCTACTGCAAATCACGTCACTCATTGATCAATGTGGCCAACATATCGTGTTGATCCATGGACGTACATTTACATGCATATATAAATACTTTGTGACATTTCTGGATAAGCTTTTGCTAATTACACATATCAGTAAAAATAAGTCTACATTAAAGATGAAGATTAGAAATCACTGTATGTCTCGGGAGGATGTCTCGGGAGGATAGCTCAGGGGCAATGCGCTCGCCGCAGAGCAACACAGGTTTGATCCCCTGGTCCGCTCTTAGAAACCTCTGGGTATGAAGCATGTTATAAATAACCAATTATAATTATGATTATAGTTGTAGTAAATCACTGGCATCTCCCAGAGGAACCAGTCTTATGGCGCTAGAACTGAAGAGCTGAGACTAAACAACCAATGTAAGATCATACGAAGTACATTATTCCATACACAATAAAACATCCAACGATAAAATCAAATCAAGCAATATGTGCAAACAGCACATCAAAACATACAGAGGAGCCTAAGTTACTCAACACACAACTATATTCATGTTTCCATGCACATTTTTAAATGTGTCCATATTCGTGTCTGTGTTCTGTATATACTGCTTGCTACACATTTTTGTGGTTTTCTGGAACTGCTAACAATAGGTGGTGCTCAATGTATTGGTACTCAATGCAATGACATCAGAAGAATATAGGGATGAGGGAGACTTGTCTTGTTTCAGAGTTGTGGCTGTAGGTTTAAAAAAGATCACATCAGCAAGAAACTCACTGAGCTATCTGGCTTGCTGATCACTGTATTTGCCATGCCCTCAATAACCTTCTGCCATTTTGTCTTCATGGTGTGCCCCCCTGCTTAAACCACCACTTTCTCAAGCACTTCGGTTGATATTGTGGTAGCTTTGCAAGATGTTGCACTTACATTTGTAGCATGCAGGTCTAAAATAACCTCAAACAGCCCCTCTAATACTGTTACCATTGCATGATTGCATGCAGCTCTGAATGAAAGCCAGTTGGAACAAACTAAACAAACACAAGGCAGACTTACTCATCCCCAATTATCACTTCCGTTCCTAGAGGTCTTTGTTCTAGATTTCCAATGGGGATCCCTTCCACCCCTCTCGTTTGCAGTGAAGCTCTGCTTACACCTCAAAGCCAAACAGAAATTAGCCTCACAATTCAACCCAGGTGGCAACTTTATTATACCTGGAATAGTGTAAGGAAACCCGCAGATCCCTCACTGAAACCCTGCCTAAAGGCTCCTCCCAGGTGGCCAGGGGAAGGCCGATGCTTCCTGATCCAATCTGTGGGATACATTTAAGGCCCTAAGCAGAAATCCCCTTCACCCAAAATCTGCATTGAAACAGTGCTACAAAAAAGGCAGTGTTTTTGTCTTCCTGGCACATGTGTGGCGAGCATAGAACACTGCCACCCAAAGAATGACTATGCATTTGCTTTACTTCAAGTTAAATCATAAGAAAATTACCTGCATGCAGAACGGCTCTACATTTGCTGTTCTGTCCTCTGAATACTAAAGTTGCGCACGACATTCAAGACAGCCCTGCAATTTGTTATTTCATTTAAAACACCACAAAGTTGTGCGCCCATTGAAACACACCCCTGCATGCTTTCTTTCATCTCATTGCCAAAAAGTTAGGTAATACCTCCCTAGAACGGCATTGTCTACTGATAAATCACATGAGGGAAAAAGAGTTCTGCTTTTCACTCAACACAGCTTTTCTTTCACTTTTGCTGTGAACCATTGCACTCAAATTGCAGTAATTTCAACAAATCCTGTACAGTTCATGCAAAACCCCCCAGAAGATTAATTGAAAGTCACAGAAAGTTTATTGAATATGTGGATGGAGGTTTGGCTATATAATGTACATTATATTTGTCCCCAAAATACTTGGTTACATAGAAAAGACTCAGAAACCAGTAAAACTGGGTTTTTGGCCCAGGCACTGAATTCAATGGGCAGCCTTGCCTCCCACTGAAAAAAGTTGCATCAACAAGTGAACAGGCCCACAATGACATATGAAAAGGCAGAGAGTGTGATAATTCACTGCCCTGCTAGACTAGCAGGCAGCCCTGGAATAAGGAACAATGGAAGACAGTATGGCTGGTGAAATGACCAAGATGTGGGATTTCCTCCAGCACCCACTCTGAAGGAGGAACTGTCAAACTTTGAAGGGCATCATAAAAATCCTTTGGTGTAAGTCGAGCCTGGCAGGGACAGTTTGCTGTGGGGGTCTGCAGCACTGCCCACACATGTGACTAATCCACCCCATTGACATTAAAGGACCTCTGTGGTTTAAAAAATGTTTCCCAGCACCCTGAATAAGTAGTAATTTTGTATTATGCCAGTTTTCTATGTGATTTTTGGCCAAGTGTAAAGAGACCAAGTACATGGTTCTAGCACTTGGTGAACTGAAATGGACATGAAAGACGCATTCGGAGTGAATTATAAATGGGACAAATATTAAACTAGGTGGGATGATGTGAATTGTTATTGGGAATATGTGTAGTCATTGGCAGAATTTTAAATATTATGCATTTCACAAAAATGGAGAAAATGTGCCAAAGGGCAATGCGACCTCGGCAATCGGATTGTCCAATTCCCTGTGACCTAGTGAATCCGCATATCTACTTCTCATGGTGGTGGCTATTATAAGTTTGAAGGTTTGATCTATAACTAATTTTTGGTAAAAAGGTAGGATGGAGTGTGCCATGTTATAAACCGTTACAGATCCATGGGGGTGGTATACTGTGGGAGGATCACCTGGGAGGAGACAGGACACAGGGTGGTGAGGAGACTCCATGGGATGAGACACAGTATTTATCCTCTGGAAGGACGAATATTCCCAAGGTACCTAAAGAGGTAATGGCCTATTGCCATGTTAATGTCCCTACCCCTCATGTTAGATCTAGAGTTGTGGACCTTTATGTTGTAAAATCTGAGTAAACTTTACCAAAAGAAATATCCTTTTTGGTATCTCAAACAAAACACATTCCTCAATCCAAAGGGTACAATATAAAGGAATATGGAAATGTCTTCAATAAACTACCTTCCTCTGTAAAGACTAATCTTCATAGACCCTCTCTTAATAACTTTAAGAGAATTAAACCTCCTCTTAACACTAACTCAAATATACTAAAAACTAATTTTTTTGAAAGAAACTGCAAACCCAGGAATCCTAGAGGGATGGAGACAAGGACGAAGGCTGGGAAGGCATGCAGTTGGCAAAGTCAGACAATTACGCCTGATATTCATTGCAGTAGTCAGGCAATTAAGGCTAATAACCCACACTTGAAGACTATTGCTGAACCTGGGAGGCATAAAAGACCCCCATTAGGTAGAGAAAGGAGGAAGAAGTGGAAGGAGCTGGAACACTTGCCGAAGTGCAGGCTGCAACAGTGGAAGCAGAAGGAAGGCATGAGGCTGGTAGACCAGACAGAAGTGAGGGAAAAAAAAGTAACGTGGAGACAGTGGATTTCACCTACATATTCTGAGAGAACCCTGTACACCCACACTCTGAAGTGCATAGGCTGCACAGCAGAAGTTGTGCTGGAGAAACAGTTTTCTCCATGTGAGCCTGATTGTCATGGATGCCGAGCTGCTGGCGCGCTGAACACTGAGGCAAAAAGCAATTGTCAAGTTGAGGGTCTCTGGGGTAGAAGAGACTTCCAAGACGTGTGACCGGACCAGAGACACCTGTTCAGGAGAAGGGTGAGGGTCCCCAGCGAACCAGAAGCAGTAAAAGTTGTAGTAGAAGCAGTGCGACTAGGAGAGAAAATGCTTTAGAAGCCGTTGAGTGAAGCACAGCATTCTAAAGGATTGTGTGAGCCTTACCGGTAACAGCAACCAGCTCCTTTGCCACTCACATAAGACTTTCAGTGAGTAGAAGTAGACCAATATTTTAAAAATCCTTTGAATAATGGAATTGTAACACACACATTTAAAGTAAAAGGTTTCTTGCTTGTGTAGGAAGACAATGCTGTTAAAACCCATTGTTCCACTAACTGAAGACCATTACTGTTCATTTCCCATCTCTGAAAGGTACAGTGAGCAAAAAGCGTCTGCTGCAAACTCTCATCTCAGAACAAGTTATCATGCCAAGTTCTTTCTGCAGAGGAGCGCTTGCTACCTTTTTTGAAATATTTGCAAGGAACTTGGGGTTGGTCACCCTGAGTTACATGGGGGCAACCAGACATGTACTCCCTGCTCACTAGGCTCAGAGAGCCACAGCTTGACCTCACTGATGAGGCCCAGCAAGGCCGAACCACCTGTATGGGGTTGCTGTTGGTACTCTTGTTCAGAGAGGAACTGCCATAGCATTTCGGTGCTGGACTGCCCATGTGGGCGGGACAAAGACTGATATGCAAATGGTTATTTCCCATCTGTGAAAGGTACAGTGAGCAAAAGGTGTGTGCTGCAAACTCTCATCTCAGAACATGTTATCATGCCATGTTCTTTCTGGAGAGGAGCGCCTGCTACCTTTTTTGAAATTGTTCATAGAGTTAGTTAAGGAAAGGGAACGTTGTGAAGACCATTGCAGAACATTTAACAGTAACAATATCAAAGTTAGAAACTTTACCATGGGAAAACTAGATTTACGAATGGTTACGTGTGCCTTATTGTGATTCCACAAGGAGGCCTGAACTCTATCCTTCGCTTCTACGGGAATACATTACACAACCACACTTAAAGCTTGAAAACTACATCAAAGAAGGGTCGTGTGTGCCTAGTTGTGGTTTCTCCTGGAAGACTGAACCTTATACTTTGCATAAACATGACATACCTTTCATTCACAAGAGTATAAATGACGGAAGAAGAGAACAAGTATTGCCTAAGCCAAGAGGTACCCGTTACTAAGTGTGAAGCTGACCCTTTCTCAGAGTTTAGAGCAATCCAGCTGCATTGTGAAGTTTCTAAGATACAATTGCTCAAGTGTTACCTTAGGCTGAGTGTGGCATCAAGGCTTCTGGTTAATTGCATAGGCTGATAGCTGAGAGGAAGACAAAGGTGAATTTGGGGAGGAGGAACTGGCAGCTTGTAAAGACAATGAAGCAGGCTCAACCTGTAATGCCCAAGGTGATCGTAGGCAGAGAAAAGTGACTCTTGAAGACACACTGAGGTCATTGTTGTGGTAGTTATACAAGGGAGGCATAGAGGCTGCCCCTTTGAAGAAAGCTATATAAAGGAAGAGTACCTTGCTTACCTGAGGTGGTTGAAATATTTTGAAAATCTGTCTTGTCGAAGTCTGTCTAAAGTCGTTGAGGCTGTAGCAGTCTGTCTAAAAGTAATTGAAGCTTTGACAGCAGTCCGAAGTATTAGAACTAAAGAGGTATATGTGGTTGTCAGTGGATGCTACATTGCAGTTGTCGAAGCCAAGGTGAAATACTGTGGGACAGGAGGTGTCTGTACTCATGGTGAAGCAAGTAGAAGTATCAATGTTGAAGTAGAAATAGCAGTATTGAGAAGGCATTCTGACAAAATTACCACTTTGAATGTCAAAACTATAATTCAAGAAGGCCTAATTGTTAACCAATAACTATGTAACTGTTGGGACAAACTCCCAGGTATGCCAGAGGGCCACTAGGAGTTCACAGACTTTTGAAAAGGCCCAACACCTTCCACAGGACAAACTGATGACTCAGTCAGTGGCAAGTTCAAACTGCGGTTTATCACAAATAAAACCAACAGGGATCAGCACAGGGACAGAAGAAATCCATGGGCATGTCAATGTCTCCTGGCTAGCAGGCCAGATTTGTACCCGAATGACATCACAGTGATGCTACAACCTGGGCCCTTCTCCAGAAAAACTACTGACATCTGGGACTGGCCATCAGGAGCCTAATAACCTATATGATCGCCTATATGTGTTATTCTACAAAGTATTTATCCTCTGGAAGGACGAATATTCCCAAGGTACCTAAAGCGGTAATGGCCTATTGCCATGTTAATGTCCCTAACCCTCATGTTAGATCTAGAGTTGTGGACGGTTATGTTGTAAAATCTGAGTAAACTTTACCAAAAGAAATATCCTTTTTGGTATCTCAAACATCGTGGGCAGGATTACCATTGTGGCTATTTTTCCTAGAAGTGGAAAGTGGGTGACTTTACCCAAAAGAGATTTGTTACCATTGGAACCTTTTGTTGATGAACTTTTGTTCTGACTTTAAAATCATCAAGAACAAAATTAAGACAGTTTCTTTGTAAGGTTGAGCATTTTTCATGAAGTGATTTTAAATCATGGGGAAGGGAAATCAGCCAGGACATTAGAAGATCATTGAGGAAATTGCATATCGTTCCTGTCATATTGAATTGCCATACCATTTATTTATGTGTTTGTTGTTTGGTGTGAGGGCCAGTTATCCGGTGCTAGCGTCTGGTCCCTTAGCTTTTAAAATGAGGAGGGAATTCCTCAGCAGAGTAGGGAATGTGAGGCATTTTAATATATTTTCTTTAAAAATAAAATGGCATATTTTAAAATATCTTCAATCAGTTGTCCGCCTCGCATTACGGACCCCTCACAGTAGTCACCATGGTCAATGTCTCCATATCCTCTGGACCTAACTAGGTTAACAATGTATACTGCTTCTACATTCTACGGTACAGAGATCCATGAACACAAGCCACTACTGCAGGTCTTTCATATGCAGCCTGTAAATTCAACCACAGTACCCCGCCACTTGCCGACCAGCATTGCCTACTTGCCAGCAAGGGAATGCAACACAAGCTTCTGTGAATGTACTATTCTAAATGGGGTATTAACGCTTGTTAGTGCATCACTTAGAAGCTGGAGAAATCTGACATGAAATAAGAAAACAATATTATAATGATTTATAATAATAATTGTATTATTATAATTATTATTGGCAATACTGAAGACTGAAGGCTTGAAGGTTTGGTGGCAGGACCAAGACTGATTCACTTACGACTGGCCCTGTTTTTAATGCCATGTAGTGGCTAGAAAAAGGATGAAATGGAAGCTATCCCGATCAATGCCGGTGGTTGTGATTAAATCAGTGCTTTCCATTGATCACTCGTTTTAGTGCTTAATATTATCATGCACCTGGCCGCCGACAAAGAAGTTCCTCCCTTCTTTTATTGAACGCTTAATCCCTAGCCAGCAACAAAGCGTCCTTGGTTTTCCACAAATAACCCTTCTTATGTTTTACCAGTGCACGTCCGTGGCTGTCAGCCATGCCTTTTCCATTTCTGCTGCACAGACGCGTACCTCAGACCACCAGGGGTGGACTGGCCTATAGGGAACTCTGGAGATTTCCCGGTGGGCCTCTGCACCCTGGGCCTCTTTTGTCTGGTATTTCCAAATTTTCTCATAGGAAAAGCATTGGGCTTGCAGAAAATGTGTCATATGGGGCCACTTTGAACTTTATTTCCAGGGCCTCTTTTGGTCCCCAGTAATTATTTCCAGGGCCTCTTTTAGTTCCCAGTCCACCCCTGCAGACCACCTTGTCCATTGAGCAGCAACCAGCCCCAATGTCCTCTCTTACATTGTGCTCATCTTTTCTCCTTGTTGTCATCCATCTTGTTTCAGTGCCGGGACACCACGGTGGCAGTAATTGAGGAACTTTAAAATTGTTATAACAAATAAGAATGCTGTGCATAATGTAGGTAAAGAAAAGACATTTTTAGGACTGTGAGCGTGGAACATGGGTCAGAATCTACATGTTTTCTACGGGTATCATTTGGCAGCCTCGGAACTCGAATAGTGCATTTCCCACCGTGTGCAAAGCAAGATTATCCAACGTTACACCAGACTCATTGTGATGACACTCACTGGAGATGCGATAGCGACCCGAACGCTGCATTCATCAAGCACTCAATTAAAATCCATTACTGCAGGGTTTATATTGCACCAGCAGATAAACATTTTCAACAAAAATTGCATTATGTAAACCTGAAAACAAGTAGCTCCATGACAAAAAATATCAACTAAAATTAACTGTGGTGCAATGACCACAGACCGCCTATCAAATGCATACATGCAGCGAGGGTACTGTTCCGTGCCTTGCCTCAGCATTCATCAATCATTTGTCAATGTGATCAGACTAGTCCAAGGTTTCTTTGACTCTTCTAGGTTAAACAGTAACATCCATTCATTCGGCTATAAGTACTTCAACTGATACTTTTAATATTGAAGTCTTGCATTTTGACCTGGGTGAGAGTGGCTCTTGCTTATGGAGGAACAAACATAAACCTGTATGCCACAGTGACATGTGACTGTTAGCTCATGTTTGTGTGTAGGTTTCATGTGAAGAATTTAGCACCACTCAGAGCCTGCTCGAAAGCACTGCAGCGGAAGAGCAGACAGGGAAGTATGCATGTATCTATTTATGTATTTATTTATTTATTTATTTATTTATGTGTTGTTGATTTACAATGCACCCACAGAGGTTAAGCACTCACCCCACATAGATTATCCTGAACCCCCCCCCCCCGCGTTTATGTACTTGTCCCTTGACAGTAAAGCTGTAGATTTTGTGAAGATGTTTTTAAAGTGTTAAAGATCCTTAATTCCTGTAATTTCAACTGCATGCTTTATAATACCTATGTATTTAATATACTGGGTTAACCCCACCAAGACACACAATTTGTAAAAAAAATATTTTATCCGGATTCATCAAGTTGTTAAATTCACATGTATATTTCTACTGTACTTAATTTTAATAACATTTTGTACTAATCGCTCCACTATTCAGGAGGGAAGACTAGAACTCAACACAATGCTACCAAGGAAGGTTAATTGGTTTGGTGACTTAAGATAGGGCTTGTTATTAACAAGGGAATTGCATGTTTGTTATTGAGCGCTATATTCATACCAGATTTTAAGTCTCTCACAGGTCTAGTGGCTTTGCACAAAGATGTAAATCGCCATTATTTGCCTTCTGCAAGGCACTGGAAACTTCGGACATTAACAAAAACTGCACCCAGGTTATTTCCTGCAGACAAAGTTAACTTTCTTTCTGTGAGGAGCTCTATTGTTTTTTTTATATAATAATTGCAGTACTGAACCTACTACTACCATTTAATTTTATCATTTCTCTCTAAATCAAACAAGATTATATAAAGAACATCTCTGCTTCCTTTAAGACAAGTTTCTACTGCCCTTTGAGGTGGAATGATCCTGTGCATAGATAACGTCTACAGCATCTTTACAGACAATCACATTTCATTTTGCTGACTTTGCAAGAAATCCAACTTGCTGGAAGCCGCATACAGTGCAGAGTAATTGGGGTATTAGCATAAGTGTTGGCACTTAGAGTACTTATCATCAATATTTGTAACATCCACCGACTCATGATGTCCCCTTTGCCGCAATACAGTGCACTGAATTTCCGCAAACGATCTCCCACACATTAATTTATTTTTTCCCTATTTTTGGTACACCTCTTCACTCTTCACTATATCCACAGTGTGACTCTAGATGCAAATCATAAAGCCCATGTACAAGGTTGTAGCCATACCCAACATATCATATTACAAAGGTTCTGCAGTTTTGACACGCAATGCTGTCCCCATGATGGATCCCGGCTCATAGTAATGTTCCGTGCAGTGCCTATTCTTATATACACGTATAAGTTCTTCATAAGCAGAGCATCAGTATTTTAGAGGATTGGACAATCAACATGGAAAAAAGGGAGTAGCCTCTAATGCTGGCTTGAGGAAGGTTAGCTCAGGGACAACGCGCAGCACAACACATGTTTGAATCCAAATCCTGCGCTTAGAAACCACTCATTGGTATTAAGTATGTTATCAAAGAACAATTATTATAAAAATTATAAAAATAACCTATAAATCAAATTTCTACCATTTTATTAAAGATATGTGTGCTTTTATGATCTGAATTTGCCAGAAAAGGGCCTCCCATTAAAACAAGTAATAGTAATAAGAAGATCTGCACAAAATAACATTTTACATCTTAGCCAATGAGCGAAGACAGGGACTTTGTAGAACACGCATTGACCATGCCAATAGGTATGGTGTTTAGTGCTTTAATTTGCATTTTGCATTTATAGGCACCAGGGTGCAAGGAGGAGAGTGTGAAGTTTCAAATGAGGATGTGATAAGGGGTGCAGCCGTGCAATAGAATAAAAAGGGGAATAGAACAAGGGAGGACGCCATTGATAGATGGTGCCATCGATGAAGAACAACAGGAAATGTGAGTGTGAAAGGGTGAGAGTGAGGGGGTTACAAATAAAGCCAGAGCATGAGAATAAGCAAGAGACGGGATAGGGAGAGCGGGTAAGGTGAGTGGGTGAATAGAGGGGTAGGGTGTGTTTGGGTCGGTGCAGGAATAAAGAATGCAGGTTGGGTGGTGTTAGCTAGAGGGGGGCTAGGATGCGTGGTGGTTAAAGAGAGAGGGGTAGGGTGAATAGAGAAAGAGGGGGTAGGGCAGGTGGATGGGAGTAGAGAGAGGGGCATCAGGTGGGCGGGGGTAGAGAGAGAAGGAGTAGGAGCATTGGTTGGGCGGGTGAGTGTATAGAGAGTTGGTAGGGTGGGTAGGTGGGGTAGTGAGAGTTGGAAAGATCAGTGGATGAGGGTAGAGAGAGTTATTTGGCTGGATGGGTGGGATTAGAGGGAGTTTGATTGTGGGTGGACGTTTGGGGTTGGAGAGAGTTAGGGAAGGTGGGTGGGGTAGAGTGAGTCAGGTTTTTACAGAGAGTTGGGTGTGGTTGTGTGGGATATTTTCAGCCCAGGAACAATAAACTGTAAGGCTATGTTAGGCCTTACTGAGTAATACATTGGTCTAACAGAAAAAGACCCACTGGAATATACAGGCTAGGTCCAAAACCTTCACACAGCCAAGGGGCCTAGTGAATGCAGAGTGTGTGTCTTTCTGCAAGTGAAACAAGGTGTATGCATACATAAATCCAGATTGCAGAAAGGAATTGAAGATGTGCATTTTGAATGACAACATGAGTAACAGTGCTTCACTTTCATTTCCCCAGTGAAAAACAAAGGTTGTGTGCAACTCAAGGGACAGAAACTGCAATGTCCAGAAGTGTGTGTATTTTGCAACTGTTAATTAATGTGTTCAGCTGCCACATTGAATATATTATGAGGAAGGCCTGAACAGTGGCAGCAAGATTCAGGAATATAAGGCTTCAAATGGAAAATATATGCTGCTGATTTAAAAGTGTATTTACTTTCATATGCAACACGTGAATCTCTTCTGAGCACAGGAAAAACATGCATTTATTTTAGGTTCCTGGGCAGACATTGAAAGTTACTTCCCCCATTGCAGGTATTTGGGGTTTCTTATCTAGAGGGGATATCTCTTTTAAGCTTCTGTATGCTAGGTATGTACGACAAGCCAGATCCAAATAGATTAAAAAACAAAAGGATAATGGTATTATGTGGTGGAGAGAGCGGGGGTACAGTGGGTGGGTGGGGGTAGAGAGAGTGGGGCAGGGTGGGTGGGGTTAGAGACATTGGGGTAGGGTGGGTGGATGGGGTAGACAGAGTGGGGGTAGGGTAGATGGGTGGGGGTAGAGAGAGTGGGATAGGGTGTAGTGAGAGTGGGGTTAGGCTGGGTGGGTGGTGGCACAGTGAGGGTGGGTCAGGAGTGGAGAGAGTGGGGGCAGTGGGGTAAGGGGTGGGTTGAGAGAGTGGAGGTAGGATGGGTATGGGGGTTGAGAGAATGGGGCTAGCGTGGGCGAACGTAGAGAGAGCCGGGTAGGGTGAGTTGGTGAAGGTTGAGAAGGTGGGCGTAGGGTGGTTGGATGTAGAGAGATTGTAGTTAGGGTGGGGTGGCTGAGTGGGTGGGGTGGAGACAGTGGGGGTGGGGTGGCTGATTGGTTGTAGTTGGGTGGGGTAGAAAACAGGAACAACAAAGCAACCTTGGGAGGACTTGTCAAATGTAGCCAAAATAACCGAAACATAGCCCAACTAGCACATGTAATGGGGGTAGGGTTGGTGGGGTATAGAGAGAGGTAGTGGGGTAGGTGAGGGTAGAGAACGTAGGGATGGCGATAGAGAGAGCGGGCATGGGGTGGGTGGGTGTTAGTAGAGAGGCAGCCTCGAGATGAATAGAAAAAAGATTGCAGGGGAAAGTTGCCCAAAAATAGCTAAATTGTATGCAAATAGCCCAAAATAGCCCAATAAGGCAAATCACTACACTGCTGGGAAATGGGAAGCCTGACCAACTTCCTTATTACAAATCTGGTGATTGGAGAAAATCTTGTTAGGGAGCTCCTCATTTGGTAGTATGGCGGAGGAGTTTGAAAAAATAAATGTGCCCATTTCATGCCAAAACATTTCTGGTTGCTATGCCAACCAGATATTCTCAGTTCAGTACCCCATTTCCCTCTCTCTCTCTCTCTTTTGTAACAATTGTTTTGGCAGTGTTGTGGCTTCCACCACAAAAATACACCAAAGCCAAAAAGGGAACAGCCATGTGAGTGTCCAAACATCTTCACCTCTTTGTATCTCTCAATTTCTAGAGGGTAAGGTAATAAACGGTCAAGTGGCTTCAAGTGGCTGCTATTATGCAGGACCATTGTTGAATACTCACAGCATCAATTTGTAGCTGTGGCAACATCCCTTTACTTTGCTGCTTTGACTAGTCTGCAGACTCCTCCCACAGAACAACTCACTTTGACCGGGAGAAGAACTATCTTCAGCACTCTTGGCAGCAGGTCCCCTCAGCTTCCAAAGCAACAGAGTCATGTTAAGAATTATTTGCATTAATAGGTGCAGTAACGATAGTGATAGTAATATGACTGGAATGAGGTAAAACAGTAGGTGCTCATCCGCTGAGTAAACCAAAATTGCATTTTACATCTTAAGCAAATACAAGCAAGCTCTTCAAAAGCCTGTAGCCTTTGAGTTTATCTAATTTGTAGGACTTTAAAAGGAATCAGTGGTGTTATGGTGTCTGGCACGTGCAGACGTACAGTTCTATTGGGGAGGAAAAATAATAAAATGAGATTATTACTGGGGAGGATTGAATCCAGAGCACCGTGGGCTGATCTCTTTCCAATCAAGAGTTCTAAACACTTGTGCACCAATGCTCTAGCAATCATGCACATCTAATTCCATTTAAACTGCTTTTCGTGGCTGGCCAGAGGTGACTTTTACTGCGGCTGCTGTTCAACACGTACCCCAACTTTTTGTTTCTTGGTGAATGGAAACAATTTACATTTGCTACATGTGCTCTATGGCAGGGACATGTGCTATTAACAATTTTCTTTTTATATATGGCTTAACGATTGTGCAATTGTGTAGTTCTAAATATCACACCTATTGTTTCAACTATAATTGATTTGTTGACTCGTCTTGATATTGCCATTTGTTCTAACCCACGGACATTAATGGGGAAGCACGATAGCCATTACATAATGGGTAAACATAAATCTTAATTACGTGGGCTTCCAATGGAGTTCCTTGTTCCCTACCTTTTTCACTGTCCTCCTCTCACTTTCTCTCTCTATTTCTCCCATTCTCTCTGACTATTTCTCTCTTTCTCCCACTGTCACTTTCTCCTTCTGTTTTTTAAGCAGAGTTTTGATCTCTTTGTGCCCGTATCTGTTGGAAGCTTCCCACTGGCCTTGTAAATGAGTATTGTATTTCGTAAAGAGCAAACCTTGCTCAGTGGGCTTAGGGAGGGCTATACGGTAATTTCACAAATAGGATAACACAGACAAGTACATTTAATACAAGCATTATTTGACGAATAAGTGCCAGCTGTGCGCAATTTGACATTTGAAAGGCTTCAATGATGTGTGCTATGTTGCAGATGTCCTTTGCCATTCTCAGAAACTGCCGTTATTCATACATGTCTAGCTCATGATGGGGTTACAGTACACTGTACAATTTACACGCTGAGTGTGAGCAGTGCTTGAGAACATTTAGAAGTCTTAGGGTCAACACTGCTCCAGCTGCAAAGAGTTGCTTGCCAACATTGTGGCAATCAAGACTCGGAACCTCCAGATACAGAATACCAATTGTGCAATCACTGCGTGCATATGAAAGATGTTCAAGCCCCGATGCACACAGGTTTTTGTTTACAAGTTACAAAACCAAGTGAACAAATAAACAACATCCTTCAGGGTGGCTGATTCCAGGTACATCAATTCACCAAAATGCCTGGGTTATCGAAAAATGACATATAAACCCAGACAAAATGGCATGAAGTGACATAATCATGTACCTTTTACCACTGATGGCATCATAGGAAGAGACATCACATGACATTTGGCCATTATGACATCACAGAAGCAATGTTGCACATGTGTAACTAAACTTAAATTAAAGTACATAGAAAATAACTCACCAACCATATTGTAAATAGCTGTGATTTGGGATTCCCTACATTAAGTTATAATCAGTGAGCACCCCCATAGTCTGCAAGGCACTGCCCAATCCTGCAGCAGCCACTTCCTCTGTCACACCCAACCAGGACCTTTGCTTGGCCCTGACTGCACACTTCATCACCAAAACCCGACAACCTTTCCTCCCTCTCTTCCACACCACAGCATGCACCAACACCAGAGCCTCCCTTGGCCTCACCCATCACACACAATGAGGTCACCAGACAAGTCCGGTCTATGAAGGCCTCATTCAAACAGGTGGACCCCTGCCCATCTAAAACCATCACAAGTCGCCCCAGCTTTGGCTGATATCTGCAATCTCTCCTTTTCCACTGGAGTTTTCCTAACTGCCCTTAAGCACTCCCTTGTGCACCCGCTGCTCAAGAAACCCTCTGCCGACCCCTCTATTCCTTCAAACTACTGCCCTATCTCCATCACTCCTTTCCTGGGTAAACTCCTGGAGAAGTTGGCTATCTCTCAGCTGACCCTCCATACTGAATCTATTGGTTGCTTCCATGAACATCAATCTGGCCTTAGAGCATTGAGACGCACAGAAACTGCTCTTCTGAACACCTGTGAAGACTTGCTCTCAAATATTGACACTAACACTCCCTCTTTCCTCATTCTCCTTGACCTCTTTTCTGCCTTTGACACGGTTAACCACAACATCCTGATTGCACGCCTCCCTGACACTCTGGGAGTCAGAGGTCAGGCTCTGGCATGGTTAACCTCCTTTCTCTCTGACCGCCCATCGCAGGTGGAACTCGGAGCGTTTCTCTCGACTGTAGCTCTCTCAACATGTGGTGTTCCCCAGGGATCTAATCTATCCCCCTGGTTCTTCAATGTCTATATGGCTGCCCTGGCACGTGTGATTGCCACCTTCACCTCTAACTTCCAGTATAACACGGATGACACACAACTATCTGTCAGGCTACCCTCATCCTCCTCCTCACTCACATCCGACTGTCTGTCTGCTATTCAGTCATGGTGTGCTGAACACGACCTCTGCCTCAACACCAGTAAGACTGAGATTGTTTGCATTGCGACCCATGCTCCCGCTTTCCCACTTTCACTCTGGCCGGCCTCCCTTGACCCCAGGCCCACACCCACCTGTGATGCTAAACACCTTGGGGTCATCTTTGACTCCACTCTCTCCTTCGCCTCTCACATTTCTGACATCTCTTACTATCAGCTACACCTCCTCATGGGCACTCTACCTTTTCTCACTTTGCCCCAGAAGCTCACTGTCTCCAGAGCACTGGTTCTCTGTAGGCTGGACTATTGCAACAGCCTCTTCCTCAACATCCCTTTTTCTGCTCTGCGCCCTCTGCAACTCATCCAGAACAGAACTGTGAGACTTTTCCTTGGCCTCAAGCCCAGGGACTGCATCTCTCTAGTGCTGAAATCCCTTCACTGGCTCCCTGTGGCTGCAAGGATCAAGTTCAAGACCCTCTGCATTGTCCACAAAGCTTTCTGGGGTCTGGGACCTACCTACCTGCAACGCTGCCTACCTAAATACTGTCCCTCATGAGCCCTCCACTCATCTACCTCACACCTTCTGCCAGTGAGCCTGTTCTACAAGCAGAGATTTGGAGTGAGAGCCTTATCCTCAGCAGGAGCCTCCCTTTGGAATAGCCTCCCTGCCACTTTCCATCTTGAGCCTGATCTTTTTAAGATTTGGAAACTTCTTAAAACCTTCCTTTTCTCCTCTTCCTTCTCCCTCCCTCTGCATTGCTAACCTAGCTATCTACTCTTTCCCTCTCTCTCTCCTCCTCCTAACAGCTTGCTGACTGGCCGCCTAGTGTACCTCAGAGTCTCACCGGTGAAGGACACCCCCACCAGTCCTCTCTCACACTTGCCTCATGGCCCTACATCCCACCCACCCTCACTGCACTTGAGAATAACCCAAGAGAGTGGCTCTCTCTGCACTTGCCCCCGTCTCCACCGACAGGGTGCACTTTGATCTCCCCCTCCCTGTCACCGTCTGTGTGCTTGCACAATCCCAATGCACCGTGCCTGAAGATTGTCTGTCTGTTCTCCCTTGTCTTCACCCTAATTGCACTGGTAAAGCTGCAGAATTGCCATCAGGCCTATTTGCTGTGTCTCAACTGTTAATTGTATTATACACACGTAATGCCTGTACAGACTTTTACCGTCTCAGAATTTCAAGGGCCCTGAACGACTGTTTTTTTTCCCCCCATGTTCCCACCCTCCTTGAGTGCTTTTAAACACTTGCCTGTGTATAGGTGCTATATAAATAAACAATACCATACCAAAACAATACCATACCTTTGGGAATAGGTCCTGGCTGGCAAGCACATAAATGACAAAAATAAACCACAAGGTTGTCCTTTTTTCATTAATACATACACCAAGTTTCCTAGGGACATTCTCTAAGGGTTTCAAGAAGAACCTTTTACACATTTGCCTATGGTACTTCAAGCAATGTAAAAAAATACAATTACTTAAATCAAAGACATACAATTATGGCAAGACCTATTACAATGAAGCAACTGCCAATACAATGCCTATTATGATCTAATAACTACTCTGTCCCACCTTCCTGATCCGAATAAGCCCCCCCTCCACAACACGGGCCAGTCCCGTATCTATGGTGTGCCTTCAAATGTGAAGCTGCTGAGGATTAAGGGGTGGGTCAATGTTTGGGAATTTGTGAGGGCAGTGCTAAGAGTAGCAAGGGAGATTCCACAGGTAGCAGATGGTACTGCCGGATCCCACAGGTAGCAGATGGTACTGCTGTGTTTCCCAAAATGAAGTCCCTTGTTGATTCAAAGACGGGAATCTGCTCCTGCATATGATAATGCTAATATTAAAGGTATTTGTAATGTGCACCGTCAGCACCGCAGTGGTCCCCAGGCACTCTGGTTGATCTGAAAAGGAGGGTGTGAAAAAGAAGAGGGGGAGTGGATGGGGTCAGTAAGGTGGAATGTGAATTTCCTGTTGGCAGCTTCAGTTCGTTTTGCACCATTCGCTGGGCTTAAGTGTGGTTTTGAGGTCGGTGCGAATTCCCATGTGCTGTTGTGCTGGGTTATGTGTTGTTAGTCTGTTTTTGCAATGTGGTGAAGTAGGTGTGTATTGCTGTGCAGAGAAGTGGTTGTGTGAGTTTCTGTATCAGAAGTGTATGCAGAAAGTTGAGGTTTTAGAATTGGGTTAGCATTTCTAGATGCAAGAAATTGCTAGCTTAACACAGTCTATCTAGAGGCATGAAGGGCTAAGGGGCCCAATCTACCAAGATGCTAGATATGGCTAGCTTAACACAGCCTGTCCAGATGCAAGATATGGCTAGTTTAATACAGTCTACCTAGATGCAAGATATGGCTAAGGAGCATAATCTACCTATCTGTAAGATATGGCTAAGGGGCACACTCTACCTAGATGTGATATATAGCTAAGGGGCACAATCTACTTAGATGCGAGATGTGGCTAAGGGGTACAATCTACCTACAATCAAGATATGACTAAAGGGCACAATCTACCGAAATGCAAGATGTTGCTAAGGGTTACAATTTACCTAGATGCAAGATATGGCTAAGGGGCACAATCTACCTAGATGTGAGATATGGCTAAGGGGCACAATCTACCTAGATGCGAGATATGGCTAAGGGGCACAATCTACCTAGATGCGAGATATGGCTAAGGGGTATGATCTACCTAAATGCAAGATATGGCTAAGGGGTACAATCTACCTAGATGCAAGATTTGGCTAAGGGGCATACTCTACCTAGATGCAAGATATGGCTAACTTAACACAGTCTATCTAGATGCAAGATATGGCTATGGGGCACTATGTAGATACAGTCAGACCCAACAATTTGATAAAAGACTAATGTAGATAGGTTGGACAGTTTAATGGGGAGCAGTAAATGCTGGTCACCCTGTCCATGACTTATGACTTAGTTTAGGACACTTATGACTTAGTGTAGGTCGAATCAGCCACTACCTGTAAAATGTGCAGCCATGGAGCATAGAGAGGGATTGACGAAGTGAATATATTATATTTCCACCATCGCAAAAGGGATGGAAATGCAGCAAATGCAATTAGTCCTGTGACAAATTGAAGTCTGCCCCGAAGGATGAGTAGGGGTAAAAATGCTCACTCAGCCCTCACACTTCTACAAACCAAAAACCAATGCAATCATAAAGGTAAAGCAGGGACAGTTAAGAGATGTACTTCCTTTACCTTTTGTGGTAACCTAGGCAGACGGAAGGCTATGCTTTCAAGATAGGTGCGAATGTGAACCAATAGCGAGTCAGACAACACAGTTCAGTCAAAGTTCTATTAAAATAGGTATACTTTAATTAAACACACAATCGCAATAGAACTAATACTAAAATACTGTAAAAAAAAAACACCCCTGTGGAAGAACAGAGTTGTAACAGCCTGAAGTAAGTAGCACTCTGAGCGGGACTTCATGGGAAATAGGCAAATACCAACCAAGAAAATAATCTTTCTTTGGTTTAAAGAATGTGCTGAGGTAACCTGACCAGTCTCTAAGGTACCAGTGGATCGAGGGGGAAGTTTGCGGTCAACAGTACCTGGTTTCAGTTCTTTGGTGGGTTTACAGTGTCAAACATTGTGTTAATAGTGAATACTAGCAGATCAAGCTGAGTTTGTGCACATTGGATTGAGTGGGCCCAAGCAGCAAGCAAGCATTGACTAGGGGTGAAAGTGGTGGCTCGGTTCATTTGAAGGAGGGACTTTCAGTGATGCAGTTCAGGACGTTCCCACAAATCTCATTGAGGTTGGGACAAGTGAAATCGATCTGTAGCCGCTGGGAGAGGTTGATGCGTGATGCTCATGTGGCTTGAGTCGGCAAGCAACGATCAACTGACTGGTGATCGGGTTGCTCCGAAGTGAGGGTCAGTGAAGCAGCAGCTCTAGACTAGTTAGGTCAAGCTGTGGTTGTAACCCCTGGCCAGAGTCAGCATGTAACTCTCCAGCAGTTCTGATTGTGTCCTGGCCTTGAGCATTTGAGTCGGGTCTGCCTGTTGACAGGCTCAGCAAGGGCACAATGCAGCATTGAGCTGGTTCGAACTGCAAGAAATATAGTTTGGATGGGTGGAGGAGCGCAAAATCCAGCGCCGGCATCTTCCCTCGCGTTCAAGGTGCAGTGAACATGGTGTGACTGGTTCGTTATGGCTGAAAAGGGAGCTTCAGCTGGTCTGGTTCTCCTGACTCTGTGAGGGCAACTCAGAGGGACTCAAGGACAGGATGGTTCTATTCATGGTCTGCTTGAGCAACTTTTGGAGATTCTGCTGCAGGGTGGCAGGTCCTGGTCTGCAGTTAAAGACACCCCCAATGTGCACTGGGAATTGGTAAGGGGCATAGCTCTCTTCTGCTTTAGACAGCTCCATCTTCACCCAAGGGGAGGGCTTTGGAAAGTACAACTTTTCCAAAGGAGGTTCACAGAGTTCTTCTCAGGTGTTGTTCGAGAGTGAATCTGCAGAAGGGGTGGTAAAGCCCTTCTTTTAAAGGCACTAGTGCCCAGGTGATTGTACTAGAGCTAGCCTGCCTTAGTGGTCCAATCCCTGGTCGCAAACAAGGTGTACATTTCCCTTCTTTCATTACACCCAAAGTGCTTTGCTCCAGAGGAAGTGGAGGAGACAGGAAGGAGAAAGGAGAGAGAGACAGAGAAACAACATGATTGAAGTCTCCTTTCATTGAACATAGCCCTCCTGTTTACTTTCCCTTCTCACTAAGAACAACAACCTTTAGAGATGCAACACCCTAGTGTGAGGCTACTCCTTATGAATCAGTGTGCTCCCTTGATGCCTAGGATCAGGGAAGCTGCCTTCTGTGCAGCTGTCTCTGGCTGAGGTTGTTACCTGCCCTCACAAAGAGGTCAAAGAAGAGGCATGTCCATTCAGGTTGCTGTTCTGCCATTTGGCAGTCTCAACCTGTCTGGCCAGAATACACATCCCCTTCCACAGCAGAGCTAACTCACATGGGTTGACACATATGCAATATCAATATGGAAGTGGCAGCCATAATCATAAGTAGCACCATACACTATGCCTAACCCCAGGGAAAGCTTTATTTTAGAGATTACCCTGCCACCATCTTGGGGTACCTATGATCATCATAGTTGTGATAAAGTGGGGCATGTCTTAACTGCCAGAAATTCACTGCAGAGACTCGGCTGTTGCTGTGGCTGCAGATCACCCTTTCGGAGATGGAATTACACACATCATTCTATTCATTCATACAAATAAAAAAGCCAGGGTTTTTCACCCTTGCCAGCTGGAAATTCCACACAGATCCATTAAGGACTGTCAAACCAAATGTGGTCACTGGCCACCCAAGTGGGTGGAGACTTCAGCTCAATCCAAAATCTGCATGAGTTCTGTTTCCAAATACATATAAATGTGACAGGAATATACCTAACAATTAGACATTTAGGGACAGGCTGGATGTGTGGCTCTGCATCCACAGGAAGTCCATCTCCCTGCACACATCTCCCTGCATACAACACTGTGGTAAATCAGTGGATTGCATGCAAGGAGATAAGAGGGCGGAATGTGTGGCCCACTGTTCCCCATCACATTAGGCCCTCACATCTTAGTGTATGTCAGGTCTAAGTTGTTTAAATCATTTGAACTTGTGGAACCTTACTTTCTTATGTTAATATGAAGGATGCCTTACTTCGTGCAGTATAACATGACATTTTGATGGCTGATTATTTTGACGTCTGGCATTCTTCATTCCCTTCTTGAATAATACCTATTCTTGGAGTTTTAAGGAGGCCCTTTCCTACTATAGGCATAGCCAAGAAGCAGGCCATTCTACAACCCTATCCCTCAATATGTCTGACCCTGGCTGCTTTCACACCAGATGGGTCATGCAAGCTAGCATCAAATGGCAGAAGGTAAAAATGATGTTTGAGGATCCCCCACTAGTGAGGAATATGCAAGTAGGGTAAATACGCATTATGTTTCTACCATGGGCACATTTTTATATTAGGGGTGCGGGGGTGTTAGATATGTGGCCTTTATTACTCTTCCTACTAGACGTTCTTCATGGTCATATTTAAGCCAAAATCAAACATTTGCTGTAAAAATGCTGTGGTTTAATGAAGGAGTCTGCAAACTTTGGATCTCCAGATTCGCTGAACTACAGCTTCCATTAGCCCTAGACATCACAGTGAATGGTGAGGGATGATGGGTTTCATAGTGCTAAACTGCTGGAGGGCTGCATGTTGCAGTGCCTTGATTCAAAGGGATCACAGAGGACATTTAAAGCATGCACACACAAACAAGGGGATGCAGCATCTTTTCCACTGAAGACACGCATGACATTAACTGAATGGCAATGTAAAATATATGGCAATTTCAAGCTCAAAATTCACAATGATATTTATGCAAGCTCAAGGTGCAAGAAGTGGATAAGATGAGCTGAAAGGTGATGGCAGTGCCCTTTGAGCCAAAGCGGTTGCTTATTGATAAACCATACTCATATTGTAGACATTATCTCTTCCTACCAAAGCAGACATTTTAATCAGTGTGTTATGTATCCTCCTGCTCAGTTAAATTTAATCTGCAATTAAAAAAAGGGATTCCTCATTTGCAAACCTGTATAAGACACAATCACAAAAAAGGGTAAATCAAAAATGCCATTAATATGACAACAGAGTTTTGCATACTAAATGTATGCAAAACCCCAACAACTCAAACCTTATCGCAATGAATAGAAGCAAGGTGCTTAGACATTTTTCTTTTCTCAACAATGCATGCAAGAAACATAGCAAGAGAGGCAGCCGCTCATTTTGACTGAACACCCTTTGACATCCTTTGAGCTCATCTCAGTCTACAGACATCTCCCTCAATCACTCCCCCTTCTCACCTCCCCCCCAGAACTTGTCTGGAGATAAGCAAGCAAACTAATTTCCCATGTTTGGGCTTGTATCCGATGAGTCAATGGAACATTCCCTGTGAAAGTTCTAGCCAACTGTGGACAGTGCAGGTCTCTACATTGGCCCCAAGCGTGTGACCTCTGACCAAACGGGAAGAGCACAGTGAGCTTTCAATAACCCAATGTTTTTGTTTACTAATTTACAGACTTCACAGATAATAGTTTCATGCCGTTTCTCCACCAGCATCAGAATTGTTTGATACACACAATGCTTGATGATTAGAGCTGATGCAGAATTGGTGTTCTGCTGCTGGTAGTGGGGTACTGTGACAAGGAAGGAAAAGTGAGGTGGTTATAGTAATGGTTGGTGACAATGATGTGGGGTAGCGGGAGACGGTGATGAGGACGATTGTGGTGGGTACGTGTGGTACTGTGAGGAGGAAGAGTGGTGTGGTGGCAGTGGGCTACTGTGAAGAGCAAGAGTGAGTTGGCAGTAGTAGAGTACTGCAATCAGAACAAGTGATTTGGTGGTAGTGGGGCACTGGGATGAGGAAGAGTGAGATGGTGATAGTTGGGTACTGTGATGAGGACAAGTGAGGGGTGAAAGTGCAGGAAGGTGACAAGGATGAATGAGGTGGAGTAGTGGGAGACTGTGATGAGGACGACTGCGGTGGTGTTAGTGTGGTACTGTGAGGAGGAAGAGTGGTGTTGTGGTAATGGGCTCCTGTAACAAGGAAGAGTGAGATGGTGGTAGTTGGGTACTGTGACGAAGAAGAATGAGTTGGTGGCAGTGGTTTACTGTGAAGAGGAAGTGTGAGTTGGTGTTAGTAGAGTACTGCAATCAGAACGAGTGGCGTAGTGGTAGTGGAGCACTCTGATGAAGAAGAGCAAGTTGGTGTCAGTAGGTTACTGTAAAGTGGAAGAGTGAGTTAGTGGTTGTGGAATACTGCAATCAGAACGATTGATGTGGTGGTAGTGGGGAACTGTGATGAGGAAAAGTGAGGGTTGGTAGTGTTGTACTGGGAGGAGAACGAGTGACATGGTGGTAGTGGGAGACTGTGACAGGGAAGAATGAGTTTGTGGTAGTGGGGTACTTTGACAAGGAAGAGTGACAATATGGTAGTGGGTGCTGTGACAAGGAAGAGGAAGTTGGTGGAAGTGGGGTACTGTGATGAGGAAGAGTGACATGGAGGCAGTGCAGGACTGTGATGAAGAAGAGTGAGATGGTGGTAGTGGGGTACCTTGATGAGGAAAAGTGATGTGGTGGTAGTGGGGGACTGTGACGAAGAATAGTGAGATGGGATTATTGGGGGACTGTGATGAAGAACAGTGAGATGGGGTAGTGGCGGACTGTGGGGGTATAGGTCAGATACCATTGTTTACTGCGACGATAAAGTGGGATATGGCGGGAGGGTAAAACTATTATTGGGTTCTGGCATGATGAAGAAGTTGATGGGGGTATATAGTTAAGATTAGTATTCAGTGTTGGTACTAGGAAGAAGGATGGTGGGGTTCAGGTAGGATTACTAATTGGGCTATGTGAAGAAGAAGCCCTGCTGACATCAGGAGTGAATCGAAATTTTCACAGTTAAATCGCATGAAAAGTGTGTCCAATCAAAATAGTGGATATAGTAAACACGCATTGGCTTCTCTCAATTTTATGTTGCACACTTGTTTCTCAAAGTAAATGATTTTTAAGCAGATTTAACACCCACAAACACTAATAGCCCCCTCCCAAACCCCCACATATTTTAAGTAAATATCAGAACCAATCCCTGCAATATCTGTTTATATTAAAAACATGGTTTGCATCCTAAATTGACTTAAAATACTCAATTTCCCTTAATTATGTCAATATATCATAGTTTTGAAGTAGTTACTCTTTTTTTTGCCACTTGAAACAAATCGAGATCAAAATGCTTGGGTAAATAAGCTTTCCCCGAGTCCCAAACCTTCACAAATCATTGTTTCTAAGCCTGCCCGTATGCTCCCTATCATCAAAAGTACTCTATTTTTACATCCCTTATATAATTTTAGGTCAGTTTCCAAAAGCAAATCAAGATTCAGATAGAGAATTCCATAAGGGTGGATTATCAGAAAAGAAAAACCTTGGCCCTAGCGATGAATCATGGGAGATATAACTACATTTTGTGGTAATGGAGCAACCTGCTCTACTCCAAATATGCAAACGACTATTACAGAGGTCGGGACTGTGCATTTGAGCAACATTTTGACATTTGGGAAAAGTGAAAAACACACCCTTTTTGACCCTTTGTATCTTTTGAACCATATCACAGATGTGGACAGAACTTTCCAGTTTTGGGAGGCCTGAGCCACAGATTATGTTTATAAAATGTCATGCTGATGCATTCTATGGCTCAAGGTTATTAGACACAAAATGTTCACATATCCGATGGATGAAAGGTTTTACCTTAACTAGAGGGCAACTACTGTCACCCTATATAATATATGCTAGTGTATATATACATTCGTTGACATTTTTTTAATGAAAGTTTTGTTATGGTGCCCGAATGTATTTGCAAAAAAAACCATGAAATTCAGCGCATGTGAGAAGTCAGGAGCAGCTTAACTCGCTGTGTTGATGTCCCCCATAATGCCATGTCCCACATAATGCAATTTTCTATGTCCCTTCTCTTTTAATGTGTATGTTCTCATGGACTTTGCAATGGGAACGTGCCAAGTTAAGCCCCCAATATGCTTCGTTTGGAGCCTCTAGGTGAACACAGCCTCAAGCTGTGGCCCCTTTACATGTCTTTCAGGCCCAATGGACAGTGCCTTTGGTCCTGCCCAGTGAGCACAGCATTAGACATGCCTACTGTATATTTTAAAACACTACCGGGCCAGTAGCCATGGCCTTTGGCCATGGTCAGAAAGCACAGCTTTTGGCCGTGTCCATTGTACATGTTCCCCCAATATGTTTCTTTTGGATCTACTGGATCTACTAGGTGGCCACGACCTTCGGCCATGGCCACTAAACATGTCTTCAGTCCTGGCCAGTGAGCAAGGCTTCCATGCTCAATGGCCAGGGCAATATTTCACCACTTGACATTCTGCCCCTCACTGTAGTTGTAAAATTCCACTTTTTTGTAATAATCTCATTTTTTTAACTCTTGCTTTTTTAAAAACCTTTTTGTTCCATAACCATACTTATATCAGCAATGAAATACGAAGAACCCCAAATATTTCTAAAATATTCAGTTATTACATATGTGACTCACTTTCAAAAATAACCCTAAATATGGAAAAAATAAACTTGAATATGCAAAATAAATGTGAGCTCTGAACTTGTTCCCTGGCCCCCCAACTATCCAATTGCACATGGTTTCCTCTTTCCTTCTGCCCACCTCTATACTGATGCAATTTCATCCTTTTCCCTCATCCAAATGGCATTTTTACAACAGTTCAATTTTGGATAACCTTGAATATCAGCCCGAATATTCTCGTATATCTCTTGCATCTGAGAACTAAAATGCCCCCTTTTCATTCCTGAAGAGACATTCTGCTGCAATGCACCATAGGAGGTATAGCTATAATTTCAGGAGAAGATGCCACCGTTTCTACATCAAATATTTAAAAAACGACTGGATGCAATAACCGCAAACACCCCCACAAATTGAGTCAACGATTTGTGCCCCCATTGTTTCGTACCTGGTCCAATTCTGTTGGGTGGTTTTCGCTGTGTGCTCTAGCAAAAACATTTTCTCTATGGGGAAATGAATGAGGGCTAGGCTGAAACTGTGTTTTTTGTTGTTTTCTAAATAACTTCCTTATTTTATGATGCATCTTTCCCAAAATGTCCAGTTTGGGTTTGGGGGGTGAGCAGTTTAGGTGGCCATGAGCACAATTATGTGTGCAAAATCTCAGCCAAATCTGTTGTGCGAGCAAAAAGTTATTAGCAATTCCTTTTTTGGATTTTGTATGTATCTTGATACTCAACTATAGTGCAGCTATAACATATATATAAACATATATATTATAGGGTGTCTATAGCCGCCCTATATTTAAGGTAAGTCTGACTCCCATGGGAACCTCATTCAATTCTATTGTCAACAACTTTTGATTCGTTTAACGGATGTGACTGACATTTTGAAGGTGTTTAGGGACTCGTGAGGCCCCTGCAGACTGCAAAGTTTCGTAAAGATACGTTAAAAAATAAGAAAGCTATTAGAAAGAGATCTAATTAAATTTTCCAATGTTGCAGCCTACTTCCCATTCATTGAGCCCAAACTGCTGAACGGATTTGAACCGGGGTACAAAACAATCTGGGCGCAAAGCAGTAACTCGCGATCTTAACAATTTGACAGCGAAAGGGGGTGCCCACTTCTCAAAAATAGATAGCTATATCTCAGGGATTTACCCAATACTGGGGGTTTTTGGGAATGAAACAGCCACCATCTTGTTGTTCTCTTGATGTGAAAGATGTTTGAGGTTATACCGGAGAATATGGAGAAATGAAACCGGAAAAAAACATTTACAGGTCAAACGCATGCAAATGCCATCAGGCTAGAGTAGAGGTGGGGGTGGCTAGAGGGCACCAAGTGAAATTTGGGAGTTGAAGGGAGTCTAGGGACTGAATTTGCAACACACCATTTTATGTAGCCTCGGCTATAGTGTGGATATCCAACATCTCAAAACAAACTGCATCACAGAAACAGAGTGTGTTGTGGGGGGAAAGGGATAGGTCAGGGGAGGTGGCCATCTGGTGGGTGCTGGCACAGATGAGGGGGGCTCTTGGTGAGGGCAGGAAAGCATTCTTTATTCAGCTGTTTTTCTGATATTTGCAGCTGCAAAGGACTACGGATAGCCGAGGGTATGTGTAGGTCAGTACCGCAGGTAAGTTTCTTTTATTTTTTTATTTTTGAAAGATGTTTTATGACATCAGGGGTGAAAAATCACTTGATTCCCATCCAGGTCTCGCATCCAAGAAGTAACCAGGACAGACCCTGCTTAGATTCAAAGTGAGGAAGGGGCTAGCCTCCTCAGATCATGTTGCCTGATAAATAAGCCAAAATTACAAGACCAATTAGAGAAATGGGCCAGACCTTTCCATGCTTTGAAGGTAAGCAGCGTCAGTCCTGCTTACTGCATGGATGGTTGGCCAAATGGGCATCCACATTATTATTTTTTTAAACCGTGCTGTCCAGTCCTTAAAGGGTTTGCACTCAGAGACAATTTTTTGCCTTTTACTGAATTGCATTCCGGTATTTGTAGTCTCAAAGTCAATAAAAAAATGGATATTTTTACAGCAAACATGGGTTTTGCATCCGTGCAGTAACTGGGATGAACCCTGCTTAACTTCAAAGTGAGAAAGGGGTCAGTCCCCTAAGGCCATGTTGCCTAATAAATGGTCCCACCTTACAAGACCATTTAGAGAAACATGGCCTAAGGGAGCTGGATCCTTCCTCGCTTTGAAACGAAGCAGGGTTGGTCCCGGTTAATGCATGAATGGGAGACAGTCCACAGTCCCGAATGCTGTTAGTGGGGGCAATAATGGCACAATTTAAGACTTTTTGCCTAACATAGTTCTATGAGGATGTATATATTTAAGTGACACCATGGTGTGTGTACTTTTTAAGTTAGCTTTATAAAGCAGAGTATTGTTGAAAGCCAGGCATGAGGGTGAGGAGGGGAAATGATGAGAGTATGTCATGAGTATTTGGTCATGATTTGGCAAGAGAATTTGTAATCGTGGACACTGATGCAGTTAATTTCCCCTGATCGTGGCTGCATGTTAGGACACAGGTAAAGGACACATGTGGCTGAGGAGCGTAACTTTCTTTCAGAAGGCGGACGCAACCCCTTAGTTTTTGTCAGGTTGGCAAGCTTTCTCAAGTATTTGGCTACCAACATTTTACTCAGGTTGTCATATTCCCAGTGCAGACGCTTACCCACCAGACCATAAGCACTTGTTTCATATTGGGCTTTTGTTTTCCATGGAATATTTCACGACAGATTGCCCGGTTTAAAAGCTGAGCACCTTTTACCCTTTGCCAGCATATTTATTGGAACATTTCCTCTTTCAGGTTATTTCTCTGGTATTATTTACTTTTTTTAAAAGTCCAATGCTATTTTGTCTTGCACACTTTCTTTCTAAGGAGAAGGCCAAATGAACTACATTTGTATATTTCACTTTAAGATATATGCTCATTTACTGTGCCTATATTCATTGGTGTCAACTCTTGATTCTCGTTATGTGTGCAGAAAGTACACATAACTTTGTTTGCTGGTCATTTCTTTCCTGTTTCCGTGCTGCTTAAATGTGGTTAGTTTGGGTTGTGCGATGTATAACAACACTCACAAAGAGACCGCCCATAAAACAAGGGGCTTGGAGCACGCTGTTTAACCAACGTGTGTGGTCCATGTAAAAAAATGTAACCTCACTGCGATTTGCCTAAAATCATTGTGATTTCTCAAAGCCTGCAATCTTTTATACCCAACAATACCACTGTCAAAACAGGACAAAATCAGTTTGTGATTGTTGAACGTCTTTGAGCAATTGGTTGCAGGTGTTTTAAAATATAGACTGGCCATGCCCACTAAACTAGTGGTTTAGTACTGTTTCGCCATGGCTAGTGGTCTGATAGCATTTTAAAATGGACAGTGTTCGCCGTGCCCATTGACCATGGCCGAAGATCATGCTAGTGGGCTGGAAGCATTCTAAAAATCAATGGAATAAAAAAAAACTTGAAAATCAAGGAAAACACTTTAGTTGAAGGGAAGTAAAGGTGAGCAATACATTGTAAAAAAAACATTTGAAATTTAAGGAAAAAAACTTGAGTTTCAGGGACATTAAGGTGAGAACTTAATACAACAAAAGCCCTGAAATTCAGCTGAAGCTACCTTAACTTCACGCCCCCTGTTGCGCAGCCTATGACCACAATGATGACATCAAATATCACATCACTGATGACATCAATAATTACATGTTGTATGAGAACACTGATGACATTACAAATCACATCATTGATGCCATCACTGGTGACAAAACTAATTACATTGTATATAACGGATTACCATCATTTATAAGTTAGCTCATGAAAACTTTGCTTACCATAATAACAATTTAGGCCATGGTCCTGGCCATGACAAAGGCTGGGGTCAGTGGCCAGCACCAAACGCCATTGCTATTGGTCAGTGTTCAAAAATATCAATGTGCATGGTTAAAAGCCACGTCTAGTAGCCCATCACTGTTTTAAAATATACAAAGGCAATGGACACTGTCTAGTATTGTGTTGAAGAGCATGACTAGTGGCTGGTTAGTATATATGATATACAGTGGGCACGTCTGAAGGCTATCGCTTATTGGATTTTATTATTTTAAAATATACAGTGGACATGGCCAAATGAAGTACAAATGGCTCAAGGTCAAAGGCCATGGCTAGTGGCCCATTTGTATGTTAGTATATAGTGGGCACAGCCAAGGATTGTGGCTACTGGCCAGTGTTGTGCTAATGTCCATGGCTAGTGCCTGGTCAGTGTACATAACATACAGTGGACACAGTTGAAAGCTGTATGATATGATATGATATGATATGATAGTTTATTTATATAGCACCTACACACAATGTGTTTCAAAGCGCTTCAAGGCAAAGGAGGGAACAAGGTAAAATTCAATGACATTCTTACAGGCCATGAACAGTAAGGATGTGAAATTAACTATCATACTTGGCCTGACGACATTTCAGACAGTGCAAGAGCTAAGACATAGATAAGGAAGGGAGGGGGAGAGTTGGACGGAAATGGAAACAGACAGGCGACTACCGTACGAGGCCTGACAACATTTCTGGTAGAGCCGGAGAAAAACAAAAGGTGAGGGAGAGGGATGCATAAAAGGAGGGCAGGAACAAAACAAGCAACTATCATACTAGGCCTGACGACATTTCAGATAGTGCTGGAGGGTTTCTGGGGAGAAAAAAAACAGTAATGGGAGGGTGGAGGAAACAGATGAGGTTGCTATCATTTTAGGTCCAGGGACAATTCTGATAGAGTAAGTGCATAGAAGAAAGTAAGGGGAGGAGATAGGAAAAGGGAGAAGGGAAAGGAGGAGAGAACAGAGAGTAAGCAGTCAAAAAGAGTGTAGAAGCAAGAGTGGAGAGCAAATACAATTGCAGAAGTCAGTAGTAACACATAATGCTGCAAGCCAGGATACAAGATGAAGATGGGAACAGCATGATTCAGGGCCACCATGAGTACAATATGCAAAGGAAGTCCAGCATGAGAGTTGAGAAAGAGTGATGCACCGTGAATGAATGAAGTCCATAAAAGTCAAATCCAGCATTGGCCACAAGACGGTGATGGTGAAACCAGAATGTATCAGGACAGACTCCTGAAGAAGTAGGCTGGAGCACGTTGAGGGGGAGCAGGGTAGAAGAATCAAGCAAAACAGGCAACACCTGTGTGCGAGAAGGGGGGGCACAAGGGAACGTCACATGGGGATAAGAGCAGGTGAGGATGGCCTGTGGGGACAGAGGGGGTAACACATGTTGGTGCATGCTTACCTGCTGTCTGAGCAGGGGGTCGGGCCCTGGGTCCTCCAGGTCCGAACAGGTCCAAACAAGAATTGCCTTTTTCTTTGTCTGCCCTTCACTGCAGGCGCCTGGCGAGAGATGCCCTTGATCTAATAATTAAGAGCAGGAAGGAAGAGGCAGGGCTAAGAAGGTGGGTGGTTCTTAGGCCAGGTGACCTAGATCCACTTGCACCTGCCCCCCATCTGCAAAGGAAAATAGGCTGGAGGGCTCCTTAAGTAGGGAAACAGAGCTGCAAGCAGGTAAAGGGCAGGTAATGGTAAAGGCCAAAATCTATGATTGGTAGCCTGTTAGTGTTTTAAATATTCAGTTCACATGGGTGAAGGTTGTGACCACTGTCCATAACTGAAGGCCATGATGTGGGGTAAAAAGACAGCCCCAGAGTGACAGAGTTAGAGAGGCCCGTCTAAGCCCCATTGTGAGACTGAAGCTGGCTAATGTAGAGTTCCATTGAAATATACAAGCCAGTACAAAACAGTGATTTCAACATAAGGCCTGGTAAATGAACTGGAATTGCCCTATTGCAACTTCAGTCAAATACAAAGACATTGAGTTGAAGGAGAGTGTGCCTAGAGCTGTGATTGTAACTGTGTGCACTGGAGTCAAACAAAAAGACATGTGCTTCAGATGCTGACTTTGTGTAAACTAGGAAAAGTCACATGTGACAGATTTAAGGCTGTAGAAGTGCACATGGAAATAAAAAAAATGAAATACTGTGCATTTGAAAGACAAAAAGTAGGAATGATGCCTTACATTTCAGAAATAAAGTCAAGTGCTAAAATTGTGCATACCGATAATAAAAGACTAATTTATCTCATACAAAATGAGCATCTAAAGAGGAAGGCACATTTCGTTTTTGCATAAATGAACACTGGTTCTCTATGTTAACTATGGCCTATCTGTGTGCATGGAACCAAGAAGGAATCTACCTCTGTTCTAATATAGTAGAAAAGAAAGATTGCCTTTATGAACAACAGGCCTAAGTGTAATCCAAAATGCAAAACGGTAAACACATTGTGCCAATGTAAAAGGTTATTCTTTTAGAATGATGCATGTAACTGGCTGCTGTTGTTTTTCTTCATTGGACTGCTGGGTATCTGGAATTGTGACCACGATCTATGGGACTGGGCCCACCAGGAAAAGCAGGCCTAGATCAGTTAACAATACAAAGAATCATGAGAGTGAGATATGAACTGTGGTGAAACAGATCACATGACCAACCAAAATGACCCTTAAGGTCAAACCTCCCCATAAATTGTGCATTATCTCTGACAAAGACCTATGAAGCTCAGGAGGGGAGGGCAGAAGGTCATGTGATTTGGAGAAAATTAAACTGCTTGGGTTTGATCTGAATGTGAAACTGGAGGTCCCATGTAATGCTTGGCCAATGATTAACATTGAAAACATTTTCTCGAATGCAAAGTGCATTGTGTGCCCCACCACGCTCATCCCGGGTTTATATTAAAGGGCATATAAAGTGGAACTGTGTAAAAACAAATTTTGTGTGTTGTACATAACTTAAGTTATTATCAAAATCATGATTCTGGCATTTTCATAAGTCTGAGGAACGGGAAAATTGGTGAATTGATAGATTGTGAAATTAATATTTGAATTGGGAAATGTCTCATTTGTAGCTATTTCAGCACAGCAGCAAACCATGAAAAATGTTGGCTCCAACCAGGAAGGGCATTCTGAAATACATGTATTTTCCGACTCGCCATAAAATTTAGAATTTGGAACTATATAGGTTAATATAGTTATCTGAAAAATCTGGGTAGTTGCCATGTTGTGAAATTTTTCCAGACAAAAAGGTAAAACTCACCTGTCATTTTGAAATGATGTATTTTTCCTCCTCCCTCAGCTTCCATAACCCATGCCTCACAACTTCTGGAATATCAGCAGCCAGTGGGTACCTTGGTGCGAGGTGATGGGAGAAAACTGACCAATCTGTAGTGTGGGAAATATTATAATGTATGAGTGTCATCAGCCTTATTAGAGGTTAATTTTGCATCAGAGCATACCTTTTTCTACTTTATTCTTGTAGGTAGTCTACTGCTGGACTCTGGCGAGGAACAACTAATAGAGAGGCCTCAATCTCTGCATTGGAGACAGTGACAGGGAAATCTAGAGGCTACCTGGGACCCTTATCAGAGGAGCCAGATGAAGTCTGGGTGCAGGAGAAAATCCTTGACTGAAGCCCTTCACCAGATCTGTGCTGTCCACAGAGGAGCCCTGCGGTTTTTCCCTGGATGCCCCATAATCAAGACATCTCATGTAAGTACACTAATGGAAATGCCATCAATTGTGTGGGGAGCTACCTGCTTTTACCCTTTTCTATTAGTGGTTAGGGGGTGAAACCGGGTAGGCCCTTTGCACATTTCATTAAATCTCACTCAAAATATTTCCCCATAGAAACCACCATCTCAGTGAAAATTAAATTGTGTAGGGAACTGCCTGCCTTAATTGTTTCCATTCCATAGTGGGGGAAGAGGGTGAAAGCATGTATATCCTAAGCTCCTTTAATTAAAATAAATCAATGAATTCCCACTTTGAAAATCACAGGATGAGTGATGTTGGAGTTCGAAACTAACAATATTCATGCCTAGTGGCTTAGAACCGGTATAGACAATAAAGACTTTGGTGACTGTCCTTCTGAAACGCCTGACTTCTGCCCAGAAGAGGGGGTCCTGAATCTCAAAAGAACTTATCCTAAAATGCTACCTTTCAAGTGAATGGGGAGGGGGTAAAACTAAATTCCTCTTTTATTCCCTTGCATCCCAAACCAGAATTACTAAGCATTACATGTCCGTTGAATGTGTGTTGAAAAACGATTTCTCCATTGAGTTTCTTTCTCAAACATAGGGCCTCATTACGACCCAGGCGTTAAGGGTTAACGCCGTCGTTAACCCTTAATGCCTATTCTGATTTTAAGGGCTGCTCTTAGCAGCCGTTAAAATCCATGGCGCTAACCTGCCATGATGCTAATTACGCCACCGTAATTTACGGTGGCGTAATTAGCGCCTTCCCCACTCCCATTATGCCCTATGGGGCAAAAATGGGAATGGGGAAGGGAAAATGGGAAATGGGGATTTACCGCCCCACTCACCTTGGAATGGGGCGGTAAATCCGCCATCCACCATGGTGTAAACGTAGTTTACACCATGGTGGTAAAGTTGGCGCAATTAGCGCCTGGGTCGTAATGACCCCCATTGTCTTTCTAACAAATAAACCAAAACAATTTTACCATTGAGTTTCTTTCTCAAACAATGCTGTGTTTTCCATTGTGTTGCCACTCCCTGGACCTTGCCTTCAGATCAGAGGAGTCCTATCAAATTGATGCCTGGAGGGTGGGGGTTGCTCGGAGTAAAGTGTATTGGGACACACTAAGTAATCACTGTGTATTGTGAATGTTATCTATTGGTTAATTTGAAATTAAATCTGAAGTAAGTTGTGAATGCATATTTCAAAATTCTACCTGTGTTGTTTTAATAATGGAAAGTAATTTTGAGTTGTGATATGGTGTAGTGTCAAAGCATCAGTGGTTGATTTTTGCGTAGTTGTTCTATCATTCTTGGTAAAAACTTAAATAAATATATATATTCTTTTACACCGGCCTGGTTCCTAGCTTATTGGTGGTCCAGACAATATTTGTTGGGGTGTTGCGAGACGGGTTGGAGGCCTCACTAATGTTGAATATGTATAAGCACTTTGGGTGTGAGCCACCTTGCTTGGGGGGGAAATGAACTCGCTAAGATGAGAGCAACTGCCTGAATCATCGCGAAAAACCCTAGTACCAAGTCATGTGGTAAAATATATTTGGCCATGTACACTGACCATGGCTGACGGCCATGCTTAATGCCAGCCACTGTTGTAATATAACTAGTGATGTCATCAGTGATGTGATCTGTGATGTCATCATTGTGGACATATGCTGTGGAACAGGGGGTATGAAGTTAAAATGACTTTATCTGAGTTTCAGGGGTTTTGTTGTGTCAAGTTCTCACCTTAAAGTCCCTGCAACTAAAGTTATAAGCCACTTGTTTGACATAACATTCCAAGGTCCCATATATGATTGTGTGATTGTGGGCACCTCCCTCCTGCTTCAGTAACTTGCACCGGCTATCTTAGTAGCCAGAAACAGAAAAGTGAAAACTTACCAGATGACAAGCCCAAACACACAATCTCTCCCTAGCATATCTTTCAATACTGAATTTACCTCTTATCAGAATATCAATATCCTACTGTATTAACTCCAGCAGTGATCCTGTTTGACAACACTCCATAAACAAGGATGATCTATTGGGGTACATAGTCCCCAAGCACGGAGGGGGGAAGATACCTCTGATGAAACAGCTCATAAAAGGTCTCCCTGCACGGCAGACAGGTAGAGGAGAAAGCAGCCCTCTCCCAGATGTAACACTAGGTTTTACATTCATTGTGTTTCCTAGACCTTCAAACGATTTGGTTACACAGGATAAACAAAATTGGCCGTGGACATAGTGAGAAGTTTCTGGAGGGCCACATTCTCCTGCCTACAGTATTCTTATATGTTGTGGGCTGCCTCACTGCTTGATAGTCGAGCATCCAATGCCCCAAATGGAAGTCCTGCTTTGAATCCTCATTCTCTAACTTCATTTCCTTTCTGCAGTCTTCAAATGGCATTATGATCCGAGAGGCAAATATACCAGTGAATCTAATGCAGCCTTGCGTTAGCCAATTTGCTGAATGTGCGAATGCTGGATGAAAGTCACAATTTTCATAATTAGTTGTATTATTATTATTTATTGTGTTATGGTTTAGGGTTAAAACCTTTCACAATTCCTAATTTTAAACAAATAAAATGCATGCCATCTAAAATATTACAAACTAAAACTAGCCAATTCAAGAAAGAACATTTCAAAATCACAGATTAAACAATTAAATTCATAATCTTGAAACATGATTCACAAAAAGTGCTTAGGAACAGTGCACGCGCAACTTTGGTAAAATACCCAGGCAGCATTTTAGAGACAGGTGAATAAGCTGCAAATCGGGAAATACGAGGAAGCCTGCAGAGAAAAATACAACTCTTGTTGTTATTTTTTTTTTTAAAGGGTACTATTTCCATTAATAGGTGTGTCTGGTGTTCGAAAAGAAGTGAGTTCCTTCTTACGAGTCAACAAGTCCCTAACAACAATCCCCAATGCAGTCACCGTAGGCAGACGAGGACCTTTGATGGTAGGGTAGACACAGAATGTCCATTAGCACACAAGGAGAGACAAGCAGCCTATTAGTTCACTCAGATAATGCATGCTGTCACCTGATCGCAGACTGATCATGTTCCTTTTCTGCCTCCCAAGGTCTTTGCCCACTGTTAACTCTGTTTTACATTTTCAGCTACAGCTTCAGCCCTAAATACTCTCTCCCCCGCTTGCATCTATTCTTTCAGGACCACCATGAACATAGAATAGAGTCTCCGCCTAAGGACGCCAATCCAACCATTTTCATTGTGGCCATTTTATTTGTGTTTTTGTTTACAAAAGTAACAGGTCCTGTGCTCCCAGCACCCGGTTTTTTGCCATAGGACAAAACATCTCTTAGCTTCCTGTTCAATTCAATCTAAGAAGGTAAGAGCTTGGGGCAGTCTTTATCGACTAACAGACCTGGGGCAGAGGTCTTTATCACCAAATTAACAACACACCTCCTCCTATCCTATCCTTACACCAACACTGACCACCAATAAGTCTGCATCCGATATGTTGGTCCAAGCTTCTGCTGCGTCAGGTGATGGAATGATTTTGTCCTTTGCACACTTTGGGTCGTTATTGAGAAGGACCAGTGGAGTTGAGTCCCTTGCTCTAAAATGCCACTTAATGTTTTTTTTCTTCCGACAGTGATTTTCCCCTGGATTTCCTCTGAGGAGCAGCCTTTTTCCCCAAACCAAGACCGGAAGCCACCTTAAGCACCCAGAGGTTGGAATCCAGCAACGGCTCCAATGTATCAGTCTTAGATCTATCAGAGGCTTCCGCCAGCACAGCTATTGGTAATGAGCTGGCGGGTAGATCAATGTCCTTCCAAACACTGCACTCCTCTCAGTCACCTCTAATGCAGCTTTTCTTTGAGGTATCCGAGGCCACGGCCGAATCCTTGTCATTGGCTACTCAAGTTCCATGCCAGCGTTGGCTATGGGCCTTGGCTGAGAAAATAGATCTGGTGAGTTATGAGGAATAGGACGGTTGCTCTTCATTGATACTGCGAAGGGGGAGATCTCACTAGCATTTCCCTGTTCCCAGTCATCCCAAATCGCCTGCTCTAAAAGAGTCAAAATAGGCATTTCATCAGACTCCTCTATTGACACCCCCAGGGACAAGCGGCAAAGAATGCCTGAAGGCGGTGTATTCAAATTGCGACTTGCCGATGGCACTTGCAAAGTCTGGTCCACAAAGCCGTGGGTGGACGATGGGCCCTGCACCGTTACCTCCATTCGGCTGTAGTATTGCTTGGCTATGGGTCTTTAAGAGGGCACTCGCTTCGGGTTTTGCAGACTCCATTTCCTCCCCCTCCTCTCCTCAAACACTCTGCCAGCACTCTGAGACGCTCCACATCAGAAGTGGAGTGTATGTAGTAGAGGCCCCTCATTCTTGCAACGAGGTAGAAAAAGCACTCTGCTTCACAGACAGGATGCCAGAAACACCAGCCACGAGCTTGTTCAACAGGCCAATACTCTGCCAACACTCTGTGACGCTCCATGTCGTGAGTGCAGTGTATGTAATAGAGGCCCCTCCTTCTTGCAACGAGGTAGAAAATACACTCTGCTTCACAGACAGTACTCCAGAAACACCAGCCACCTGTTTGTTCAACAGGCCAAAACTCTGCCAACACGCCATAATACACTCTGTATACACTTTGTAATAGTTTTACAAAGCCTTTTCTCTATCAGCATTCTAGACAAATTGCTATAGATTTAAATAGTTCCTTTTTTTATAGTGACCAGGCCAATTTCGACACGTTGGGGAGAACACATAATGTATCTCCTGTAAGACTTTTTACTCAATGATGTGATCAACACTGATGAAATGGCTAGCTGAATTTCTATCAGAAGGAAACAATGTATACACTGCCAATATTGAATTCTACACTCTGCAACACATTCATTGAAAGTGATCAATTCTTTGGAGGATGGGGCTGATGTAATAACGTCATTCTTAAAATTCCCCTAACCCTTCTAATTTGCTTCAAGTGACCAGCTACATAATTTAACAATTCCATGGTTTTCTTTTCCTAAAGTGCACTCCTGCCCAGAGTTCTGTAGTCACTTTAAGATTGTGATTCGTACAGTACTACTATCAGGTTACAGTGGGTCTTCACTTCAATGCTTACAGAGCTCCACACGTCCTCTACAGTAAGTGAAGAATGATGAACCGATATTCATGACTTATAAATGCTTAGTGTGGCTCCTAAGGGATGGTATGAGGGAGTCTGTCAGTAGCACACTGCAGGATCGAGCAGCAATGGAAGCATCCCTACATCACAGTCGAAAGGAAAAGTCATATTGTCTCTTGTCTAACTCAATATCTGACAGATTGACCATCAAAGTAGCCCTCTTCAATATGTTTTCCTGAGGGTCCTGAACATGCCCAGTTATCACTGATTGGGGTAATCCTGCCCCTGGTAGAAGATCCTGTTGCCCGTTTCGCCTTGCCCTAAAAAGGCTCCTGTTGGTGACATTGATTACCCTATTGATTTCCGGGCAGAAAAACTTGTTCAGAGGAACCATTTGACGTTGGGTCTGGAAAAGTAACCCACCATTTCCACTTTTTTCTGTTGGGGAAATGAAAGCCTCTGCCTCCTGTTTGATGATAGTCAGACCCAGCTTTTATGACAATCTCTGCATTTAGTGATTAAGTTAAAGTCTCCGTCCTAACATTTCATATACCTTTCCTAGGTTTATAAGACTTACTTTTAATGATAATTTATCAAAGTCTTAAAATCCTTGAACACTTCTAATGTTGCCACTATATCTGGGACAATAATACTGTATAAGCAACATGTCTCAGCATCATCAAGCTCGTTTAGTATGTTGAGGTATTCTCTATGCAGTAGTGTTATTATGTACTACCAGATGAATTCTTCATTTGGTCACGGGCTGGCTTAATCCTACTTTTCAGGGTTGATCATCCAAGAAAAAGTAGGTTTATGTCTTGATCGGAAGACCAACAGGGATGTTGTTACCCATACGATATTCTTTCAGCAAATGCATATGCAATCAATTTCTGAAATATATGTTTTGTAATTGTACCAGAGACTCAGCAGTGATTCTTGCATTAATATTGGCTTGATCTAACACGTCTCCAAATAAGATTGGCCACTTATAACCTATCGTAGCTGGATTTTGCTAAAGCGGAAGGTGTCTGCATCTACCATAACTCCTGTGCCCACCACTGAAACACCACTGCCTCACTGCTACATTCCCTACTTTCAATTTACATGATCAGTTAGAACAGTGTCCAGTATTTATTACCAGAACCTTACAGCCCAACAGCTGTGCTTTACAGCTAACTTCATCCATCCATAGGGTGGATTATCCTGAAATGACATAAGGGATGTGACCTAGCAGTTTGTGTAGGACCGTACATTGAGTGTGCGAATAATTATAGTGCATATGGTTATGATGCAATACGATAAAGAACAGTTGTTATGATTAATTCAAGCTTTGCTTTTATAGCACGTTAGTGATGAAAAGAAGGCATAAGGGGCATAGGGTGCATTCTTACACCAGAACATGGCTCCAAACACCCCAGGCTACACCTTGATGATTCAAAATAAGTCTGGAGCATGGCTGGGCTTGCTTGCGGTCACATTCGGAAGGCATGAGATCTACCAGCATGGCTGGAAATTCCCTTTTGGTTTGTTTAAAACCAAGACTGAGTGGCATATGTTTTTCCCATTCTGAAGTGGCACAAAAGGTTAAAAACAATGGCAAGTAAGCTGTCTAGAGTCAGTTTTCAGTGATTGTGATTAATTCAAAATGTTGTTTAGCTTGCCTATAAAGTTAGAAAGCAGCCAGCTGTTCCGAGTCCTAAACCTCAATAAGTCTTTGACCCCATCTTGATGGAAATATGACCCCACCATTGCCAATTGTTCTGAGTACAACACCCATGAGGTGAATTCTCTGAAGCATGCTATCTATCGGAATGCTTCAAGCTGATTCATCTTATATCAGTGATTTGCTAGGCCAAAGGTTTGGGAGTTTGAAATTCTTCAATAGTACAGTGATGAAAACTACTGCCACCTCATACAATTTCTAATATGAGATGCCAAGTGCGAGTTTACTACCAATTATACATAATGTTGTGGGTAACCTTTTGACCTTTTCTTAATAGATGGAAGATATTATAAGGTAAACATAGTTGCACAGGAATAGAGTTTAAGCTCTAACTACCTTCAAATATGATGTGTGACCACCCCTCTGAAATGTAATCCATAATGCACCTGGTAAGCTATGTGTTCACTGTGTTAATATATCTGTATTCAGTAGCAATGGAACAGCGCAGATATTTCATCATCAATAAATAACACTTTATGTCGTCATTCCCCTTAAAAAATGGATCATACGAACACAGAATATCCATAAAAACAAATACAAATGTATACACAGCAAGTAGAAATAATCCATTACATTTCATACATCAATATCAGCAATCAGCCAGAAACTCATATGAAGGGGGGTTCAGTTCTCCCTGTAAAATAGCAACTATATATGCCAAATTCTAACCTATGATACAACATGAATTTAGCAAAAGACCTGATCAAATTAAAGTCCAAGTGCATTTGCCGACTGCCCAAGAGATGTCAAAACATTTGTTCTTGAATTTTACAAGACTATCATATTAAAATGATCTTCTTTTAATGTACAGTTTTAACTGATAATGTTATTATTATTACGTCATATCTGTCGACATTTCTATATCTACATTCCTTCATTCGGCCCCGGGACTGAATCGGCAACAAACATCTAATGTTGTAGCCAGGTTTGAAATGGGTAAGACCTCTATTACACAGGTTAGACCCACAGTTACATTGGCTCATTTACTTTAAACCAGAGACTCACACACATTAAAATGTCTTACAATAAAAACTTGTCTGTAGAGAATGTGAGCTCTTCATATTAGCTCTATCTCAACGAAAATTCCTAGAGCTTTTTGTCTGATTTACCAGGCACGATATACACAGTGAGTAATTTTTAATGTAGCACAGAGGTCAGCGGGGCATTTTCATAAACTCAATCTCCACCAAAGTCCTAATACCTGTTGCCTGTAGTAGAGGTTTTAAAATCTCGGCTTGAAGTTTACCGAAAGCTTGATATAAAAACCTAAAATGTGGGAGATTTTCTACCAGCACAGAAGGGGCAACACAGCCTCTTACTTTGATCACATCTGTTGATAACACTTCTGTCACGGTTGCCAGTGCTTACCGATGGACTCTCTGGCACCGCTGGCGGCTTCCCGCCTCTGCCGCATGCTACCGGCATTGTGCCTCTTCCAACATGGCGCCAGCATCTTGTTCCTCAGTGACGTTGATGCCCCAACCATCATGGCGGCACGTACACTCTCAACGCACAACATAAGTCACTCCAGGAGCAGGAACCAGTTCCTATAACAACAACGAACACCAAAAGGATAGCGCATATCAACAATGAGGCTTCTTAGCTCAGTGCTTCCTAATTTACTTGATTCCTTTTCTGCTAACTTGCTGCAATCCTGTGTTTCCTTCATGTATTCTACTTTCTTGCTTTGATCCTCCATACCTGACTGTCTTACTTCACCAACTACCCTTTGAACCTGTCTTACCTCTGTGCTGCATTACGATAACAACTTACTTTGGATGTTCCTGAACTCGGTCCTACATTACCTCAGCGGCTTCCTTTGCTGTTCCTTGCCTCGGGATTCCTTTTGTTATCCATCATAGGTTTTCCCCATGAAGGGTTTTTCCCGTTATTCAGGAGATTCTCTCCTAACCTCATCTGGCTTGTTACACCAGTACAAGCGGGGTGGCATCTAGAGCAGAGGTCCAGCTCATCACCTAAACCTCCATCCAGCATCAGGTGAGTCAAGAACCTGACAGATTCCTAATGGAATGATTCCAAATCTAAGTTTGAGATGAATTGCCCTTTCCTCTGCTAAGTGGATATGATCCAAGCAGGCTTCATGGTTTCCTGTACATTTTACAGACAAAAATTGGCAACCAGATGTAGTAACCGCAGCCTTATCTATATAGTCAGAGCAAGCTAACGCCTTTAAGGCTTCCTTTACGATCAGTTTAGAATTTTGAGTAACTCATTCATTCAGCATTTTGTGACAAGGGCACTTAAACTTGAAGAAAAGAGATATTTTAACTAATATTAGATGAAAACGTAACAGAATGATTCCTCATAGTTAAGTCATTGGAAGATGCAATAGGGTGGTGACCAGATGGTAGCATAGTGGTGCACGAAGAGGATCAGCGAATCCAGCCAATGTCATGCATTATGAACCAACTATTCTCTGTGTAGTGTAGTGCAATCATGGGAGAGTGCTATTGGGTAAGATGTCCTGCAGGGAAGATATCTTGTCAGGAGAGCTTTCCTTGTAATGTTACCATGATCAGAAACCACCAAAATAATAGCAGATTCAGCTTGCCCTTAAAGAAATTGAAATAAAGACAAAGTGATGCCCTTAAGAAATGGCAGGTCCGAATCCAAGCAAGAAATAACCATACCTGCCCACTATTGTTTAACAAGCCATGGAAGAGGTGTGGCATAAGCAGCAATGAAACTTGTTTTCCACCAATAAATGCTGGAACTTAGATGTCAAAACGAGAGGAAGTCTATACAAGGAAGACTAAGGAGACTGTAGCCACCCTACAGGTGCATGTATGCCTCTGGAAGACGTGCCCAAAATGTCAGCAAGCAATGAAACGTAATAGGCAGAAAGACAGCGAAGACACGTACAGCAGGACTCTGGATCAACAGAAAAAAACTGAAATGATCTGTAGGTCTTGGTACATACGGAACATTGACACTATCAGGCCGATTCATGGAATAAATGTGCGCCGAAAATTCCGGCGCAGAGGGGCCTATACGTGCGCTGCGCCGAAAAATAGCGAAAAGCACAGGGAAACCAGCGCACGTCGATTCATGGAAGTCCGTGCGTAAGAAAAGCATAGGACGTGCGCTGAAAAAGTGCGCGGCGCACGCCGGCGCACAGGTCAACCAACGGCGTGCGCCACGGCCACTGCGCTATCACTCCGAGCGCAGCGCACAGCTCTAAAGTAGGCGGAACACAGGGCGGGACACTCGGAATGGGGAATAAAATGGGGCACAACACTCGGAATGGGGAAGAATGTGGGCGGCACGGGGAAGTACAGGAGGCAAGTGCGCGGAACGCCCACACGCTCTCCGGCAACACGTATTCATGGATTCGAACAGGGCAAAACAGCGCTCGATCAAACCAGCGCACAGGCCCAAAAACGTACGCCACAAGTAAGCAGGCGGTAGCGTCCCGACGCACTTAACGAAAGTGCGCCAAAACCTGCGCCAACAAATACCACCCACATACAGCAATGGGCCATACCGTGACCCCAAAGGACAAATGATGTGCAAAGGTGTACGCCATTTACACGGACACCCACTGTTCAAAAATTCGCGCGTGTGTGTACAACGGGTTGCGCGAGAAGTCACTCGCGCGATTGCCCTGGGTACGTGTATCCCGGGGTGCGGGAAGTCCCACACGCGATTGCCCTGGCCACGTCGATATCAGGGGTGCGTGTGAAGTTCCACACGCGAAAAGCCAGGGTACGTCATTTACAGGGGTGCGCGGGAAGTTTCACACGCGAAAAGCTAGGCTACTGGAATTCCAGGGGTGCGCGTGAAATCCTACACGCGAAAAACTAGGGTACGTCATTTACAGGGGTGCGCGGGAAGTTTCACACGCGGCTCTGCTGGGTGGGTCCTCACAGGTGTTCCATTCACACCCTCCACGTCCCCTGCATGCAACCCACACCACAGGGGACTACCCTGCACACCTGCTCATGCCTCCCACCACCCCCACCCCCCCCGCAGTCAGGGGCACCTGCCAGAAGGCCCCCACCCATGTCTACCACCACCCCCACCCCCCCGCAGTCAGGGGCACCTTCCAGCAGGCCCCCACCCATGTCTACCACCACCCCCACCCCCCCAGCAGTCAGGGGCACCTGCCAGCAGGCCCCCACCCATGTCTACCACCACCCCCACCCCCCCAGCAGTCAGGGGCACCTGCCAGAAGGCCCCCACCCATGTCTACCACCACCCCCACCCCCCCCGCAGTCAGGGGCACCTTCCAGCAGGCCCCCACCCATGTCTACCACCACCCCCACCCCCCCCGCAGTCAGGGGCACCTTCCAGCAGGCCCCCACCCATGTCTACCACCACCCCCACCCCCCCAGCAGTCAGGGGCACCTGCCAGAAGGCCCCCACCCATGTCTACCACAACCCCCACCCCCCCCCGCAGTCAGGGGCACCTTCCAGCAGGCCCCCACCCATGTCTACCACCACCCCCACCCCCCCCGCAGTCAGGGGCACCTTCCAGCAGGCCCCCACCCATGTCTACCACCACCCCCACCCCCCCAGCAGTCAGGGGCACCTGCCAGAAGGCCCCCACCCATGTCTACCACAACCCCCACCCCCCCGCAGTCAGGGGCACCTGCCAGAAGGCCCCCACCCATGTCTACCACAACCCCCACCCCCCCCGCAGTCAGGGGCACCTTCCAGCAGGCCCCCACCCATGTCTACCACCACCCCCACCCCCCCCCGCAGTCAGGGGCACCTTCCAGCAGGCCCCCACCCATGTCTACCACCACCCCCACCCCCCAGCAGTCAGGGGCACCTGCCAGAAGGCCCCCACCCATGTCTACCACAACCCCCACCCCCCCGCAGTCAGGGGCACCTTCCAGCAGGCCCCCACCCATGTCTACCACCACCCCCACCCCCCCAGCAGTCAGGGGCACCTGCCAGAAGGCCCCCACCCATGTCTACCACCACCCCCACCCCCCCCGCAGTCAGGGGCACCTGCCAGAAGGCCCCCACCCATGTCTACCACCACCCCCACCCCCCCCCCGCAGTCAGGGGCACCTGCCAGAAGGCCCCCACCCATGTCTACCACCACCCCCACCCCCCCCGCAGTCAGGGGCACCTTCCAGCAGGCCCCCACCCATGCCTACCACCACCCCCACACCCCCGCAGTCAGGGGCACCTTCCAGCAGGCCCCCACCCATGTCTACCACCACCCCCACCCCCCAAGCAGTCAGGGGCACCTGCCAGAAGGCCCCCACCCATGTCTACCACAACCCCCACCCCCCCCCCCCCGCAGTCAGGGGCACCTTCCAGCAAGCCCCCACCCATGTCTACCACCACCCCCACCCCCCCCGCAGTCAGGGGCACCTGCCAGAAGGCCCCCACCCATGTCTACCACCCCCCCCGCAGTCAGGGGCACCTACCAGAAGGCCCCCACCCATGTACCATCCATGTCCACCTTCACCTGGGTCACAACCCCACACAATCATGACCGTAATGGACAGTCTGCCCTGCAAGAATTCCCAAACAACTATCCCATCCACCCACATATCAAACACAATGACATGTGACACACCCAATGTAAATCATATGAATGAACACATGTCTGTCACACACAGATGTTGCAAGTGAATGTCCAAACACCCCACATGTCATGCATGAAAGCAATGAGATGATACAACACATTGAAGGATCAAATGAAAATGTATTAAAAATAAACAAGGATGGTAAAAATAAAAAATAACAATAAACATGCAATGCAAACTAAATAATAAAAAAGCACAACCAAAAAAATCAGGAACACTAATTAACAAAAATTAAGTAAAATAGGGGTCCAAAGTCAAAGTCCAAAATCAAATCCAAGTACAAATGAAAGAAGAAACACATTGCCTCATGTGAAAAATTCAAACAAATATTAACATCCCTCAAACTATCAACATGATGATCCGGGTCCATGAGCCCTAATAAATGAAACCTAACTATTTACACTAAGTAAGAAAATGTCTATATACAAAAATGTGGTGCATTGTCCTTTGGCAACCAAATAATAACATTAAAACAAAGGAAACCTAACTACAACTAAACTACAGAACTATATACAAAGGCGGCGGGCAAGTCCTGCGGCTCACTGATTGTTGTTCCGGGCCAGGGCATCATCGAACTCCCGCTCGATGTCCCGGAGGCGGCCCCATTCCACAGCCCCGAGGGTCCGCAGGGACGCCGATGTACCCACCTCCAACTCCCTGCGGATGGCCTCGAGGCACTCGGCCCGCCTCGGGGCCCTCCGCATGGAGTTCTCCGCCCTGACCATAGCGAGCCGCGCCTCTTCCGCCCGCCGCCGCTCCGCATTTATGGCATGGCCCAACCGCTGCCACACGGAAGACACTTGACGTCCAGGGTCCTCCAGCCCTCCGGCTGATGCCTGCCCCTCTGATGGTGATGGCCCCGAGCCATCAAGGCTCCCACCTTCTTCCTCCTGCTGCTGACGTGCTGGTGCCGGTGCCCTGACACCTGCTGCCTGCACATCCTCCATTGTTTGGGGTGCTGTTGTTGCGGTGGCCACCCCTGCTGGACTCACGACTCCCGACTGGGGCAGGGATGTGTCCTCCACCAGCTTGGCCCCATCGTCAGAGGCAGCTCCACAGGGCACCCAGGTGACAGGTGGGTAGGAAGATGGCACGGAGGACGACTGGCGCATAGGGGGTTCAGGTGAGGAGGGGGTCGGAACAAGGCCCAGTGTATGGAGGAACACAGCCTGGTCTCCCTGAGAATGGGTCCGGACGTGGGCAACCCTGCTGGTGCAAGATGATGCAGACACAGGACCGGGGACAGGATTACACACAGGCACCTCCGCGGCGGCCTGTGCTGCCTCCTGTCCCTGCCCCTGTGCTGCACCACTAGCACCAGTGGAATGCCCACCTCCAGACCCCATCTCAGTACCTTGCACGGCCTCCTCCTCCACCAAACCCACCACCAACCTGGATGACTCCCTGCCATCTTCCGCCGCGGAACCCTGTGGGGTCTCAGCTGCCCCTTCTGCTGCCGAGGAGTCCAACTTCCTCCTGCGCCTCCTGGACCTCCCCTCGGCAGCTGCGACCTGGGACACAGCACCGGACTCCTCACTCCCCGACGAGATGACAACAGGGGAGGGGAGCCGGGCCTTGCGTCTCCGGCTGGCGGTGGCATCCCTGCTGCTGTGCTCCACAGCACCTTCTCCGCCCTCCACATCAGATGACGCTGCAGGCAGGGAGAGACAGGAGACAGGCATCAGGACACTGTACAATTGACTCACACACATAACAGTTGTACAAGAGTGGCATTGTCATACTCCAGACCTGGCATCACAATCCCCAACACACTTGTCTCCTCAACGCACACACATGAGTCATTCAACAGCCATATTGCTACAGCCCGCTACATACATTCACATACAGCAGCATGAGCAGACAAAGGTGAGCCACACATCACATGATACACACGGACTCAAATACACATGCACACATGCAAAGCACACATCCAAGCATGTGTACCACTCCGCAAACTGTCAGTCATGAGATGAACATCCATGTCACATTTGCAATTCACTCTCCAACATGACAGTGTCACCTGCATCCATGTAGCAACACTGTTGCACCCTTCACAACTACACACACGCACACGCTGCAGACTAATGCACCTGGAATCAACATCCATGTGTCACACCACAAGCATGCCAACTCACATGCACAGTCAAACACATGTGCCCACACACAAGCATTTGCACTGCAAGCACACACACACACACACATGCACCATCCTTGTCTCACACATCACAGGCACACATGTGCTTGTCTCACAGCCCTGCACACACACATTTATACATGGCCACACAAAGACATGTGCAACATGCACACTCCTGGCACACCACCACACACACAGCTTACAATCAGTATGCATGTACACTCACCGCTCGACTCCAGACGGGTCTGCCTCCCAAGAACCTGGACATGGAGCGCTGGGGATATGCGTTCCAGGACCCGAAGTTCATCTTGTGACAAGTGGCCCCGCCGCCCCTTGGCATCCACTGCCTTCACGAGGCGCCGGGCCTTGTTCAGGGTCCTGGACCTGTAGTCCTCCCAGCGCTCCTTGACTTGATGGAATTCTCGGACTGCCACCCCCTCTGCGTTGATAGCAGTCACAATGTCCGTCCAGATCCTGGTCCGTCCTTCCTTGTCGAGGCGCATCCATCCGTAGAGGGCATCATACTGCCCCAGGACTCGCTCCACCAGGACACCAACTTCGGTGGCACTGAAGCTGGTGCCCCTCTGCCTCCCTGGCCGGGGGTTGCCAGTCGTGCCAGATGTTGTGCTCCCTGACATGGCAACCCCAGAGGCAGGAGTGGGTGGCCAACTGGGTCCTGGGGCTGGGCTGTGGAGCGATGGTACGGCTGTCGGGAGTCTTTGGTTCCAGCAGGGGTGGTCACAGCAACTGCACCCCTGGCTGATGTGCAGGCAGCAAACAGCAGGGCACGTGGGCAGCAGGCAGTCAGGCAGCAGCAGATGGCAGGTGGGAGCGTGCTCGGGGCTCTGGGGGGCAGGATTCCGGCCTTAGGGGCAGGAGCGTGGTCTTCCGTGTGTGAACGCGTGGCCAGCTTGATACGGAGTGAATTGGCACGTGAAAATCATGCACGTCTGCGTGGAATCCGAGGAAAGGCCGCGTAAGCACGTCAGCACGCGTACGCGATTTCATTGGTCCAAAGGGCCAGGCGCGTAAGCGCGTCTATAACGCACGGCCGTTTCCCAACCCACTTGATTGGTCCAAAGGGCCAGGCGCGTAAGCGCGTCTATAACGCACGGCCGTTTCCCAACCCGCATGATTGGTCCAAAGGGCCAGGCGCATAAGCGCGTCTATAACGCACGGCCGTTTCCCAACCCGCGTGAAAAAATAAACCTCCCGCGCGAGCGCGTCAGCACGCGTACGCGATCTCATTGGTCCAAAGGGCCAGGCGCGTAAGCGCGCCTATGACGCACGGGTGTTTCCCAACCCACGTGAAAAAAATGCACGTGCCGCGCGAGCGCGTCAGCACGCGTATCCGATTTCATTGGTCCAAAGGGCCAGGCGCGTAAGCGCGCCTATGACACACGGGTGTTTCCCAACCCACGTGAAAAAAATACACGTGCCGCGCGAGCGCGTCAGCACGCGTACCCGATTTCATTGGTCCAAAGGGCCAGGCGCGTAAGCGCGCCTATGACGCACGGGTGTTTCCCAACCCATGTGAAAAAAATACACGTGCCGCGCGAGCGCGTCAGCACGCGTACCCGATTTCATTGGTCCAAAGGCACACAGCGAGTAATCGCATATTCAACAGCGCGCGTGAAAAACACCCGGTTACCATTTACATCTGAATACAATTACAATATTAATAACGTACATTTAACCTGGTAAACCTCGAGCATGTAGTCACACACGCTCGGCCACGACACGTGCAAAATTACAACAGGCAATACGGAAAGACGTACGCCTGCAGGAAGCAGGCGTACGTGACCCGGCACATCTAAATATTCACGTGAAAACATCCTACAAGCTCAGTGCAAAGATGAACATACCGTTCCTAGCAGCAGTGGCTGTGGGTTACCAAAGGAGGAGGAGGAGGAGAGTCAGGGCCAGAATTTTCTCACCCAGAACCAGCCTATTCGGGATGCCTGATGACCAGGTGTATGGGAGGTACAGGTTTCCAGCACACATCATGCTGGACCTGGTCAGTGAGTGGGAGGATGACCTCACATCACCCACCCTGTGCTCCCAAGCACTCAGCCCCCTGCAGAAGGTCCTGAATGTACTGCACTTCTTGGGCACTGGATCTTTTCAGCGGACAAGTGCCATAGTGGGTGGTGTGTCACAGGCCACGCAGTCACGCTGTCTACACCAGGTCTTGAACATCATCACTGCACGGCCATCAGTCCGCAGGCACATATATCTCCCCAGGACTCCTGCAGAAAGGCGGGCGTGCATCCAGGAATTCTATGGTGTGGCTCAATTCCCCAAAGTGCTTGGTGCAATTGACTGCACCCATGTGGCTCTACGTCCCCCCAGGGCAACAGAGCACATCTATAGAAACCGCAAGCACTGGCATTCCATCAACGTGCAAGTTGTATGCAATGCCAAGGGAATCATCACATCAGTATATGCCAACTATCCCGGGTCCACCCACGACAGCTTCATTTACAGAATGTCTACCCTAAGCCGGGACCTAGAGGCTGGCCGGCATGGAGATACATGGCTGCTTGGTGAGCATGAATGCCACTGCACATGCATGCATGTCAGATACAGGGTCATGTCACAACACCACTAATGATACCCATCACCACCTCCGCAGGGGACAGTGCCTACCCTATCAGCCACCACATGATGACCCCAATCCGGAACCCCACCACGCCACCCGAGGTAAGGTACAACACAGCCCACATTGCAACACGGGGCATAGTGGAGCGCACATTCGGAGTGCTGAAGTCACGCTTTCGCTCCCTTGACCGTTCTGGCGGGCAGCTGTTATATGCTCCCCCACTAGTGTGCAGGATCATAGTGGCAGCATGTGTCCTGCACAACGTTGCAACACGCCGGGGCCTGCCCGTGGACATGGTGGTGCCCCCACATCCACAACCACATGCACGCCCGCTGCGCATGGGAGGGGAAAGGGCACGGGGGGAGGCAGCCCGTACGCAACTGGTGGCCAACTTCTTCACCTAGGAATCACAGTGCTGGCTAGTGCACACTGCTCTGGCACATACCATCTGACGATCAATGATGACACTACCTGACAATGTCACAACATTTCTTGGCAATAAACTGTCAGAAACACATCAGCCTGAGATTGTTAACATGGAAGTGTCACTATGTGTGCACCCCTACCTACACATACACCAGCAATGCATAACTATGAAAAGACACAACTCCATTCATCAAAAATGCATTGGCACAGGCGAATTGCTACATTACAACATTGCCATGTCACCCAATCCCTTCACAGTCCCGCCACAGAGAACACCATGTCATGGTATGTGAGAGCAAACAAACTGACCCTCACAACATGACACCGGTGTCACAAATTGCAGTGCCCCAAATGGAACATAGCCGCACTTGAACAGCTAACCGTGATGGAGGCACTACTACACACCTGTGTAAGAGTCATTTCAATCAAATTACACACCAACCCACCCTGAAGCCCACCAAAACAAGACACAATGCATGTAATCAATGGTAGTCTCAATACCTGATTGTGCTGGTATGTCCTCACCGTCCAGATGTACAGTGATGGCGCCACGCAAAAGTGTCACTGCACATCTACCGACATGTAGTCTGACTCCAGAGAGTATGCCCGTGTGAAGAACTGTGTGAAATACCTGCAAAACATGAGTAACATATGTAAGTTGAGGCACATATCAAACCATCATGCATAGTTAGGTGCAACAACAATGTACACCATGAATGTCTACACAGTATTGACTATGGACTGCCCAACAGCTCATGGGAGTCCAATGTCACCGTGTAATTTGCTGTCACTTGGGCACACCCTTTGCAATCCCATGGAAACGGAAGCAGGAGGGGTGTGGATGCCAGGTACCCAAGCATCGAAACCAAACTCAGGACAAGCCTGCATGTGCCCAGCCACAATACAGTGTATGCCCAGGTACCCACACAAGGCAACACACTTGAAAAATAAAAATATGATAAGAAAAAATGGCCATGAAAGGGCCGGCGGGGAGGGGGGGGCCACCTATGAGGTCCGAGGACAGGATGCACGCCACAATCCACCTGTGTGGATCATGGGAAGTAAAAACACCCCATAGGCTCGTGGCCCACACGGCTACTCTGTTGTGGGAGATGAGTCACTATCGCTCTGGCCAGACCCTGCAGCTGACTCAGGAGGTGGGGGAGCTGCCTCAGAAGATGGTGTGACAATGGGAGGCAGCCCACGCAAAGCCCGAGTTTGCTCCTCCATGGCTGCAAGCAGGCGGGTCTGGAAGGTCTGGTTCTGGATTATGATCATGCGGAGGTCCCCATGCAGTAACTTCCGGGATGACCTGACCTCCGCACGAGTTGCCTGCATCTCGGCCGAGAGCGTCCGTGTCAGACGCTCCAGCTGCTCCTCTGTCCTTCTATGGGATGAAGCCTCAAGCTCTGACAGGGTCGACCTGAGGTGATGGAATTCTTCCCTCAGGCCTTCCCTGTGGCGCTGGGACTCCATGGAAAGTGATTCCCGCAGAGTCGCCAGTCCTGCCCGCCTGTCCATGTTGGACGCCAACATGTCCTCCCTGTGTGCCTGGCAGATGGACTCTGTAGCCTGCTCCAGTCGCTCCATCAGCCTTTCTGGGGGGACAATGGAAGTGGCCACCCTATCCATGGCCTGTGCAATCATCTCGGATGATGCTGCCTGTTGGGTGGCCATACCGTAGATGGATTGCTCCCAAGCGGTATTGCCAGGTGGCATACGGCCACCACGTTGGCGGGCACCACACCTGCCTGGGGCAAGGCGGACTGCGCCTTGCTGTGCCGGCAAAGCCTCAGGCTGCAGGACTGCATTCCCTCTCTGATCTGCAGCCCCAGGAACAGGATCAGAGATTGTGTGGTGTGGCCCTGCATCCGTAACCACCGGAGGCTGAGCTGCCGACACTGACATCCCCATTGAGGGCAATAACCCGGCTGCAGGTGGGTCGGACAGAGGAGATTCTCTCCCAAGAACACTCACCTGCGACTGCACATAGGTGTCATCCTCCGAGTCTATACCTGAATACTGCTCGGGGGAGGAACCCCCAGAGACACCCCTCGACAGCACGACCTGCAGCACTTGTGGGTTTTCACCCACAAACACACCACGTCCCTCACTTGTGGAAGGTCGGCCCGGGTTGCCCTCCTGGGACGGCTCCACCACCACATCCCCAGCATCAACAAGTGCGTCGTCCCCTGCAAAGACATGAAAGAGAGAAATGGAAACAGGCATTAGCACCATGGCATACAACAAGGGCTGATGAACAACAGAGCCAGTAGTTCAATGACACATGTCCCACATGACTGGGAAACCTCCTATGCATTCACCATCACTGGGTCTGGAGGGGAGGCTCAGGGCACACAATGATGACACAGAGAATGGAGAGCAACGCCTGCTCCCCATGCTGCCTAGCACTGGCATCACACATTGGCCGGTGATTGCCATGTCAAATGCACATGCCATCACACACATGGCATGTGACATAGCCACCAAGTGAAGAGGGAGAGGAGGGCAACTAATTTGTATTTTGGCCACTCTGGTCCTGACATTGCTTCATCACATCAAGAAGTTAACATGTTGGACATGGATCTGCTAGTCCCAATTGGCCACGATGCACAGTGCCTTGTCAACATTAACAAAATTCAGTAAACAATGAGATTCCACCTCCCCATCACCTGTAATGGAATCATATAGCATTCGTGAAGCACCTGTACAGAAATGTATGAAGGTACAGCGGAGCACTGAGGGGTGGTGGGCCAGAAGGGGATGCCATTCAACAATCCTACTGGTGCTGGTGTCATTCATGTAACGCAAGTGCAGAGGTGGGTGGCACAATGAAGTGCAAGGGGAAGTTGCGGCTGGTAGTGCTGTACAAGGTAAGTAGGACTTAACGTCGAGGGCAGATGGCGGTAGGCGCAGACAAGTGCTGGGGGGGTGGCCTATAGGGGTACAGAGACAGTCATGCAGTGCTGTGGGCTCGGAGGGGACAGGGGAGGTACACACTGCATCTGGCTCGGCAAGGTCCTTGCAGATTTCAATGTGTCCTGCAGAGTTGTCAGATGCCGCAGATATGTGCCCTTGGATTGGGGCTCTCATCTTGGTGAGAAGGGTGAGACGCTATTGCCTTTGGAGCAGGCGGCAGGCCAGTTTGCCAGAGGATGAGCATGATGCAGGCCATTTCCTCTCTGCCACCCGGCACCTGTGTTTTGGGTTCACAAGATCCGAGTCATGCCAGGAGTCAGCATTGGCATGGGGCTTCAGGCGGATTGTCATGACCGTGGCAAAGACATCCAGTGTACCTGACATAGAGTGGAGCATGGAGTGGGCCCTGTCAGGATGGGAGTGAGCCTAAGGGGGAGCTGGATGGGGGGGAGATTTTGGCAGCATAAGCCTCGACTGACACACACTTCATGGGTTGGAATACCAAGAAGGTGTGTGACAGTGGTGAGGGTGGCTTTGCCTGTGGGGTGGTGAGGGTGAGGTGGGAGGAGAGGAGAAAGTGATCACTCCAGGAGAGAGGAGTGCAGAGAGGGATGGAGAGGGGAAGGTCAGATGAGATCAGAGCATCAAGAGTGTGCGCTGCAGAATGAGTAGGGACAGACGGGAGTTTAGAGGGTGATAGGGAGTTGCTGAGGTCACGGAAAAGTCACGTGGGGGGGACAACAAGCATGCAGGTGGATGCGTACATCACCAAGGAAGAGGATTTCAGTGTCTGGGGACATGAGTGAGGAGGAGAGGTGAGGCCACTCAGAAAGGAAGTAGTACATTTGACCATTTTTCCGATACACAGTACGCACAGTTTGTGAATGTCGAGGTGAGATGGAGAGAGACGTCACACAAGCCATTCCAGAGGGGAGTAGGTCTACGTAGGAGTGACAGTGGCAGGAATACCCTCAGGGAAGGCAAGGGCACACCCCCCCCCCTGCACAGTAGTGCCGGGCCAAGGAGAGGATCTCCTGAACGTCAGGTAGGAGTGTGTCAAAGATGCAGACAGAGCTGGCCGTCAGACATGTTTCCATGAGACCAAGGATGTCAAGGTGCATTACCTCATGTAAGTGACATATATTGGAGGAATGCCTGATGCAGCGGCAGAGTAAGGAGTGTAAATGTGGAGGAGGTTGACAGCCTTGTAGGACTTACGGGGAGTGCTACAGATCAGAGGTGCAGCATGTGTAGGAGTTGGAGTGGGAGGCGGAGAAGGATCATGGGAGGGTGCAGGGAGGCAGTGCAGGATAGATGAGGAGAGAGGAGGGGGGACAGCAGGAGAGGAAAGGAGGTTGATGAGATGTGGGTAGCGTTTGTCAAGGAGAATAAGGTTGGCCTGAGGTCCTTGGACTGAGATGCTCCCATTACCATACACATCAATTGTGGCCTCTGAGGATTGGAAGGAGGCCAAGAGTACACCCCAACGGGTCACACCATTGATGGTGGAAGAGGAGCAAGGAGAGAGGACTGGGACCATGTGAAGGGTCCATGGGACAGGCAAAGGCATGTATGAGCAGATGTCAGTGAGAGTTAACCTTGAGTAGGCTCAGATGTACTTGTCAGCAATAGGGTGGGTCGCATTGGAGGGCAGGGTGCCCTCATTTGACTGTTTGCAAGCAGGTGTCGTGAGTAGGGCACGATGGTCTGAACAGTAGAAGTCAGGGAAGATAGACCATGAAGAGCAGCATGGAGTGTGAGGGAATGGGGCTTGAAACCAGACGGAACAAGAGCACACAGGTAGGAGGTGGGTGTCAAGGCAAATTCCAGAGTATGACAGCATGTTGAGTGCCATGTATATACAGAGGACGCATTAGCATGTGGTATCATTGCATGTCAGGCATGTGACGATGGAACTTGAATGGCTGGGGGAAAGTGTAGGAATGGTATGTAAGACATAAGATGAATAGACAGGGGAGAATGAGCAACAATGTCGTGACAAAATGACAATTCAAGGGGAACTTCCATGGTGTAGGGCCATATGTGCACTGTTGGCAGTAGGGATAGTGGTGTGGGCACATGGTGTTGCACTGAACATACTGGATGAGGCACATGGGTGACACTATCAACTCTGCCACACAGCCCCTTGACAGGCACCCAACATGAAGGCTTCGCACACACACCATGCACATGGATATAACACACATGCATGTGCACTCACCGGATGATGCCTCGTAATCAGGGAGATCTCCCACACCTTGGAGTTGTCCCTCGGTGACGTAGGATCCAGCTACGGACTCGTGTGGTGTGAGTTCTATTTCCTGTGCTGGGGACCCACCTCCAGTCACCAAGGTTGCGGCATGACTTGAGGCCAGCTTATCCTTTGCCCTGCGCTTAAGGTCATTCCAGCGCTTCTGGCAATCACTAGCTGTGCGCCTCACTACTCCAAGGGCACTTATTTTGTCAGCAATGGTCTGCCAGTGTGCCTGGCGTCTGGCATGTGTGGTCTTGGACCCTGCAACGATGACCATTTCCCTATCATGGTCTGACACATACTGAACAAGTGCATTCAGTTCGGCGTCTGTGAAGCTGGGCTTCCTTGATGGGCCGGACTGTGCAGCCGTGCCTGGGGCATCAGCCTGTGCCGGACGTGCACTCTTCCTCTTCCGCTTGGAAGGGGGTGGGGATCCAGAGTGTCCTTCGCCACTGTGGACACTAGGGGCAGGAGCCGTGGTGGACTCAGTACTGGGTGTGTGGGATTGCACACTCAGCATGGGAGTAGGTGCAGGCATTGGGGGTAGAGGGATAGGGTCAGGCCTGATCTGAGGTGCATGGACTAGGACCGACACAGTCTTGGCAGGGTGTATGAGAGGTGGGGTGGATGGAGCCACACCCTGCCCACGGGGGCAGCAGATGACCTATCTGGCATAGATGCGCGTGTCCTGATGACACCAATGTGCACCGGTGCACGTGCAGTGGACCTGCTGACCTGGATGTCAGCGATGGAGTCACCCTCGGACAGGTCTGGTGCCACAATGGGCTGGTCCAACAAGGGCTGATCAGGGTTGGTATCAGCCACATGACCCTCAACCTGGGGGGGGGGGGGGGGGGGGCATGGGTGTCCCTGACTGGTCCTCCAGACTGGGGGGGACAGGGGCACCCTGCAAGTCACAACCACGTCCCCTAGTGGATCCTCCACGGCCACCACGTGTGGCTCGGCCACCTTTGCCACCCTTACGGCTTGCACGCCTCCCAACCATGGCACTGATGTTATTGTGCGTATGGGAGTGGGTGTGCACAATTGTCCTGGGCAATTGGGTGTCAAAGGGATTGGGTACCAGATGGTATTCGTACCCTAGTGCAGTGGCAAGGCTATATGACACCCCTGGGGAAAGATGACGGGTCACGCAACGCACAGGCACCCCAAAAAAGTTAAGGAACGTGCACGATACCCCTCCTAGACCACGTGTGCGTATGAAAAACCCTGCACTACGCTGTGGCATCCAGTAACACAAGAATGAACGTATGCGTGTCACACGCAGCCTAGATTGACCTCTGAAGAGGTACGTGACACACGGGGCAAGCACAGATGATAGATGCGTGCGCAACTCACCGTCTGCCAGGGAGAAATGCGTCAAAAAGACGCGCGTGTGCGCGTTGGCAACACCCCCGCCAAAAGAAGAATGGGACGCTGTCTGAGGAGACAGGACAACAGTAGAAGGGAACGCTGTGCGAGGAAACAGGCCCAGGAAAAAGAGCAAAAGAGAAAAAGCTGTCAGAGGTAACAGGGAGTACGACCTTTGAACGCCGTGAAGTAAATCGCGTGTCAACTGACAAGAAGTACAGAATACACCAACTCGCTCTCCACGAAAAGCACGTACAAGGAAATGGCGTTCTACATGTACCTTTTATGCAGGCCCACAGGTCCTGCGTCACTTCCGCGTGTAGGCGCTGAAGGGCCAGCCTCCAATCACACGCATTGACACTGGCTTGTGTTTCTTTCACGCGTGTTGGGAAACGGCCGTGCGTTATAGACGCGCTTACGCGCCTGGCCCTTTGGACCAATCACGCGTGTTGGGAAACACCCGTGCGTCATAGGCGCGCTTACGCGCCTGGCCCTTTGGACCAATGAAATCGGGTACGCGTGCTGACGCGCTCGCGCGGCACGTGTATTTTTTTCACGTGGGTTGGGAAACACCCGTGCGTCATAGGCGCGCTTACGCGCCTGGCCCTTTGGACCAATGAAATCGGGTACGCGTGCTGACGCTCTCGCGCGGCACGTGTATTTTTTTCACGTGGGTTGGGAAACACCCGTGCGTCATAGGCGCTCTTACGCGCCTGGCCCTTTGGACCAATGAAATCGCGTACGCGTGCTGACGTGCTTACGCGCTGAGGGCCTTTCCTCGGATTCCACGCAGACGTGCATGATTTTCACGTGCCAATTCACTCTGTATCAAGCTGGCCACGCGTTCACACACGGAAGACCACGCTCCTGCCCAGAAGGCCGAGTTACTGCCCCCCAGTGCCCCGAGCAGCCTCCCACGTGCCATCTGCTGCTGCCTGCCTGCCTGCCTGCCTGCTGCCACCGTGCCCTGCCATTTGGTGCCTGCACATCAGCCATCTGCAGGCGTACAGTTGCTGTGTCCACCCCTGCTGGAACTGAAGACTCCCGACTGGAAGAACACCACTCCACAGCCCAGCCCCAGGACCAAGTTGCCCACCCACTCCTGCCTCTGGGGTTGCCATGTCGGGCACTGAAACATCTGGCATCACTGGCAACCCCCAGCCAGAGAGGCAGAGGGGCCCCAGCTTCAGTGTCACCGAGGTTGGGGTCCTGGTGGAGCGAGTCCTGGGGCAGTATGATGCCCTCTTCGGAAGTAGCCGCGCCAACTATGAAGGACGGACTCGGATCTGGGACGACATCGTGACTGCCATCAACGCGGAGGGGGTGGCAGTCCGCGACAACCCACATGTCAGGAAGCGTTGGGAGGACTGCAGGTCCAGGACCCTCTCAAAGGCCCGGCGCCTCGTGGAGGGGGGCCGGGGCCACATGAGTTCGATCCAAATGAGGGTCCTGGCACGCATACACCCAGCGCTCCACTCCCAGGTCCTTGAGAGGGAGACCCGTCTGGAGTTGAGCGGTAAGTGTGCAGGCATTGCTGTGTGAGACAGTGCATGTTGCAGTGTGCTGGTTGTGTGATGCTGTATGTGTGGAATGGGCCTTGTAGGCATGTATGTGTGCAGTGTTGTCATGGCGATGCATGTGCGACCAGTAATTTGTGGATCACATGGTTGTTGTATGTGTTGCTATGCAACCTGAGGAGGCCTATGCAGATTGGACACATGTGAGCATGCAAGTGTATGTTCGTGGACATGGGTGTGGGTGAGGGATGGATGCTGATGCCAGGTACATGTATGGTGTCGAGGTCGGTGTGCTTGACCTGCATGTCTGTGACTTTTGAATGGCATGGATGCATGACACATGTCTGTGACACTGTACAGATTCACTGATGCTGCCTAATCATCCTTGTATCCACTGTGTTTGTGATGTACGAGGCCACATGGATGTGACAGAGGTGAAGTGTGTGCGTGTGATTTGCATGACCAATGATGCATGTGAGTTCCATGACATCGTACTTTAGAAGAGTGCAGTGGACATGTATGTTGATGTGCATGCCATGGACCATGGGTGTTGCGTGTGTGTATTGCCTGACCCATGTGTTGTGGAGGGACATGATAGAAGTGTACTTTACCATTGCCAGTCATCTGATATTGCTTCCTGTGTAGGGGACCATTGTACAGTGCCCTGATGCTTGTGTTCTATGTCTCCCTCTATGCAGCGGCTAGTGATGGAGAGGGCGGAGACGGCGCTGTGGAGGTAGACGGCGGGGATGCCCCCACGGCTGCGGCGGAAGGGGTGGGTGAGCCCCCACAGGGGCCAGCTACAGCGGAAGAGGGCAAGGAGCCATCCAGGTTGGTGGTTTCTACAGAGGAGGAGGCGGCCGAGACTGAGGCACACCAGAGGCCTGGTGGGGGCATCCCTGCTGGTGCAAGTGGTGCAGTCCAGGGCCAGGGGCAGGAGGCAGCACAGGTCGCCGTGGAGGTGCCTGTGCATGTCGCTGTCCCTGACCCTGTGAGTGCACCACCATGCACCAGCATGGATGCCCCGTCCCAGGCCCGTCCGCAGGTGGAGGGGGTGTCTATGTCATCTGACTCCCCTCCACCTGCGGACGAGGGGACCCGTGGGCGCATGGAAAAGGTCCTGATTGGGGTCGCGTTGCGCACGGGGGTCATTCGTGATGACGTGCGTGCTTCCCGGGAGGAGCACGCACATCATCACGAAGAGCACCGTGCCGACGTGGCCCAGTTGGGATCTGCCATTGGCGCGGGTTTTCTGCACGTGATGGCCAATGTGTCGGGCATCTCCTCCTCTGTGGAAAGTATGCGCTGGTCGTTCTCCTTGCCGTCTTCCGGCCCAGTTGACACCAGGGCCCCCTGTGGACCTGCCCCGACCAATGCAGCCGGCTCAGTGGGGATCCCATCCCTGCCACAGTCGGGAGTCGGTGGTCCAGCTGGTGTGGACACCATGGCAACTGGACCCCTGCAGGTGGAGGATGTGCCGGCATCATCAGGCAGGGCACGTGCACGACGGCGTCGGTGGATACCATCAGCCTGGATGCCGTCGTGCTGGCAGAGGCAGTGGCTGCAGAGGCAGCGGCAGCGACGTGGGAGGCGTCATGGCTCGGGGCCATCAACATCGGAGGGGCAGCCATCGGCTGGAGGGCAGGAGGACCCTGGACAGAATGTGTCTTCCGTGTGGCAGCGGTTAGGCCACGCAATAGATGCGGAGAGGCGGCGGGCAGAAGAGGGGCGGCTCGCTATGGTCAGGGCGGTGGACTCCATGCAGAGGGCCCTGAGGCGTGCCGAGTGCCTCGAGGAGATCCGCAGGGGCTTGGAGGTGGACACTGCGTCAGCCCTGCGGGCCCTCGGGGCCATTGAGGAGGAACGCCTCGGGGAGATAGAAAGGGAGTTCGATGATGCCCTGGCCCATAACATCTCTCAGTGAGCCGCAGGACTGGCCCGCCGCCTTTGTATATAGTTATGTAGATAGTAGGTTTCCTTTATTTTTATTTATTATTTGGGTTGATTGGACAATGGCCCACGTTTTTTGTATATAGTTAGCATTAGTTAGGTTTTGGGTAGGTTTCATTTTATGGTTTTTAGGGATATTGGACCCGGACAATCATCTTTGTACATAGTTTGTGGATATTTTCGATTTTATTATTTGGACCATGGGGCAATGTGTTTGTTTTTGATTTCCATTTTGATTGACTTTGCACCCGTTCTTTTGGATTTCACCTTTCATTAGATTTTTTTTTTTTTTTAACTGTTACTTTGTGTATTCATTTAGGTGTTTCTTTTTTTTTCCTTCTTACATTTTAATACATTGTTCTTTTGATTCTATTGTGTGGACTTCTCTCATTGGTTTGTTGACTGTCACAATCTGGGTTTTCACAGTCATGTGTTGCCATTGTGTGAGTCTGACGGACTTGGACTCATGCGCATACTGCTCATTGGTTATGTATCATGTAATGGGTATTTGATTTTTGAATGGATGTGTACCTTGGATGTGTGTATGGACTGGGGTGACATGGGGTGGGATGTGGTTGCCCATGGGATCCTGGGATCTGTATTGTGATTTCCTATTGGTAGGGGAACATCTGTGTGGGCCTGGTGGAGGGTGCCCCATCACTGCTGGGGGGTGGGGTTGGTGGGAGACATGAGTGGGACATAAGTGGGGGCCTGCTGGCAGGTGCCCCACAGTGCTGGGGGGTGGGTGTGGTGGGAGGCATGAGTGGGACATGGGTGGGGGCCTGGTGGAGGGTGCCCCATGACTGCTGGGGGGTGGGGTTGGTGGGAGACATGAGTGGGACATAAGTGGGGGCCTGCTGGCAGGTGCCCCACAGTGCTGGGGGGTGGGTGTGGTGGGAGGCATGAGTGGGATATAAGTGGGGGCCTGCTGGCAGGTGCCCCACAGTGCTGGGGGGTGGGTGTGGTGGGAGGCATGAGTGGGACATAAGTGGGGGCCTGCTGGCAGGTGCCCCACAGTGCTGGGGGGTGGGTGTGGTGGGAGGCATGAGTGGGACATGGGTGGGGGCCTGGTGGAGGGTGCCCCATGACTGCTGGGGGGTGGGGTTGGTGGGAGACATGAGTGGGACATAAGTGGGGGCCTGCTGGCAGGTGCCCCACAGTGCTGGGGGGTGGGGTTGGTGGGAGACATGAGTGGGACATAAGTGGGGGCCTGCTGGCAGGTGCCCCACAGTGCTGGGGGGTGGGTGTGGTGGGAGGCATGAGTGGGACATGAGTGGGGGCCTGCTGGCAGGTGCCCCACAGTGCTGGGGGGTGGGTGTGGTGGGAGGCATGAGTGGGACATAAGTGGGGGCCTGCTGGCAGGTGCCCCACAGTGCTGGGGGGTGGGTGTGGTGGGAGGCATGAGTGGGACATAAGTGGGGGCCTGCTGGCAGGTGCCCCACAGTGCTGGGGGGTGGGTGTGGTGGGAGGCATGAGTGGGACATGGGTGGGGGCCTGGTGGAGGGTGCCCCATGACTGCTGGGGGGTGGGGTTGGTGGGAGACATGAGTGGGACATAAGTGGGGGCCTGCTGGCAGGTGCCCCACAGTGCTGGGGGTGGGTGTGGTGGGAGGCATGAGTGGGACATGAGTGGGGGCCTGCTGGCAGGTGCCCCACAGTGCTGGGGGGTGGGTGTGGTGGGAGGCATGAGTGGGACATAAGTGGGGGCCTGCTGGCAGGTGCCCCACAGTGCTGGGGGGTGGGTGTGGTGGGAGGCATGAGTGGGACATAAGTGGGGGCCTGCTGGCAGGTGCCCCACAGTGCTGGGGGGTGGGTGTGGTGGGAGGCATGAGTGGGACATAAGTGGGGGCCTGCTGGCAGGTGCCCCACAGTGCTGGGGGGTGGGGGTGGTGGGAGGCATGAGTGGGACATGGGTGGGGGCCTGGTGGAGGGTGCCCCATGACTGCTGGGGGGTGGGAGTCATGAGCAGGTGTGCAGGGTAATCCCCTGTGGTGTGGACTGCATGCAGGGGACGTGGAGGCTGTACAGGGAAGACCTGTGAAGACCCAACGATTGGAGTAGCGTGTTCAACTATCCACGCCCCCCTGAAATGGACGTAGCCTAGCTTTTCGCGTGTGAAACTTCCCGCGCACCCCTGTAATGGACGTACCCTGGCTTTTCGCGTGTGGGACTTCCCGCGCACCCCTTTAATGGACGTACCCTGGCTTTTCACGTGTGAAACTTCCCGCGAACCCCTGTAATGGACGTACCCTGGCTTTTCGCGTGTGGGACTTCCCGCGCACCCCTGTAATGGACGTACCCTGGCTTTTCGCGTGTGGGACTTCCCGCGCACCCCTGTAATGGACGTACCCTGGCTTTTCGCGTGTGAAACTTCCCGCGAACCCCTGTAATGGACGTACCCTGGCTTTTCGCGTGTGGGACTTCCCGCGCACCCCTGGTATTCCCCTAGCCTAGCTTTTCACGTGTGAAACTTCCCGCGCACCCCTGTAATGGACGTACCCTGGCTTTTCGCGTGTGGGACTTCCTGCGCACCCCTGCAATTCCCGTAGCCTAGCTTTTCGCGTGTGAAACTTCACGCGCACCCCTGTAATGGACGTACCCTGGCTTTTCGCGTGTGGGACTTCCCGCGCACCCCTGTAATGGACGTACCCTGGCTTTTCGCGTGTGAAACTTCCCGCGAACCCCTGTAATGGACGTACCCTGGCTTTTCGCGTGTGGGACTTCCCGCGCACCCCTGGTATTCCCCTAGCCTAGCTTTTCGCGTGTGAAACTTCCCGCGCACCCCTGTAATGGACGTACCCTGGCTTTTCGCGTGTGGGACTTCCCGCGCACCCCTGCAATTCCCGTAGCCTAGCTTTTCGCGTGTGAAACTTCACGCGCACCCCTGTAATGGACGTACCCTGGCTTTTCGCGTGTGGGACTTCCCGCGCACCCCTGCAATTCCCGTAGCCTAGCTTTTCGCGTGTGAAACTTCACGCGCACCCCTGTAATGGACGTACCCTGGCTTTTCGCGTGTGGGACTTCCCGCGCACCCCTGCAATTCCCGTAGCCTAGCTTTTCGCGTGTGAAACGTTCCCGCGCACCCCTGAAATGGAAGTAGCCTGGGATTTCGCGTGTGAAACTTCCCCGCGCACCCCTGAAATGGACGTACCCTGGCTTTTCGGGTGTGGGACTTCCCGCGCACCCCTGGAATTCCCGTAGCCTAGCTTTTCGCGTGTGAAACTTCCCGCGAACCCCTGTAATGGACGTACCCTGGCTTTTTGCATGTGAAACTTCCCGCGCACCCCTGAAATGGACGTAGCCTGGGATTTGACGTGTGACACTTCCCGCGCACCCTTGAAAATCGCATGGGCCGATTGCCGTGATGGTCCAGGGTTAGCGTAGCCCCTTGCGCTGGTTTGTGATTTTTATGAGATTTCCCAGCGCAAGGGGCGTTCCTGGGGGCGTAACTGGCGCTGCAGCGAGTCGCTGCGTCACTGTGCGCCACGGCTGCCTGGGGAAGCTAAAATCCATGAATACGCTGTGCGCCGGATTCGGTTTTGGCGCACGCGGCTGGCGCAGACTATCGCACGCGCACGCTGTGCGCCAGCCGCGTGCGCTACTTGTGCGCTGAATTCTATGAATTACCCTGTATGTATTGGGGGCGAGTGTCTAGAAAGAATATACGGGTATGTTGTACCATGTGTGGTCAAGAATGTAAATAGGCAGATGACCTATGCTGGTACATTCACTAACCTTTGGGTATGTGTTAGTATGTAACATTGCGTGTAACCATTCGTTACAATGTATAAAGAAAAGAAAAGAAGACAGACAAGAAATGTGATCTGCAAAACATCGAATCTGGCTGAAGAGAGTGGGGAGAGGGACATTTTCAAGGAAAGTAAAACAGCAATGGTATATTTAAGAATACCTCTGAGGCCCACAACTGGAATAATTATTTTAAACATATACAGACAGCAGCCCTTTTTTGGGGACCAACCGCAATTCGAATGTGCAATGGGCTGTCCAGCCTTGCTAATGCTGTCAATGCGGCAAAGTTTCAATGACAAAGTGAGCACGGGGTTGCTCTGCAGCATGTCAAGCATGCTGTGTCTCTATGTGCTGTGCCAGGTGATACCAAAGGTTGCAGAATCTCTCCCCTGGTAATGTGGTTGTATGGGGGCACCCCAAGGACTTGGTTCCTGCCGCACTCCAGTGCCTTTACTGAAGGTACCACGAAAGTGACTGGAAAAATCTAAAGAATTAGAGTCCACGCATCTTTCATCTTTTCAGAGTTGCCACAATTCATTCACCTTCCAGGAGTTTCAATGCATCATCTGACAACTTTGTCAATAGATGCACTCTCATGCCAACACAGGCGTTACCTTTCTGGTCATGTACATAAGCCCTGGCTACAGGGCACCCTTCTTGAAGGAATGGCTCAACCTTATGACATCAGTGGTTAACTCAGATGGGAAAGAGATCACCATGCATGATATCAATCTGTAGGTGATGACAGGAAATTCAGGCCAGCACAAAACCTGCTGGAAAACATGTAAAAACGATGCTTAAGCAATGTAACACGGACTAAATGCAGTTACATACACTTACACTGAATGTACGAATTACCTTTAACATCATCATTAATGACATTACAAATAAAGGCCAATTCTAGATTGAAAGCAACTGGAGCCAGGACACGGGCAGACTTGAAATCTGCTGCTGTAAAAAGGAAAGGAGCAGGAAACAAGCCTTCTCTGTCTACGGCCCAAGACTAGGATAAGATAGAACTACTGCTGTTAGCTTCTACCGACTCACGGATAAAACCTGACAGCCAATACCAATCCTTCACTATCGACAACCCCACCATCTCTATCTCCCAGTCAGTCAAACTCTGGGAGTCTACTTAGATGCCAACCTAACCATGACCAGACAAGTTAGTGCCATTGCTGCCTCTGCAGCCTACCACACTAAGCTTCTAAACACTACTAGACCATTCCTCTCCACCACATACTGTCTGTCCATCTCTAGAGCCTTAATCGGCTCAAGACTGGACTATTGTCCTGTTTACCGGAAACATGGCTAAGAACTTGGACAAACTCCAAACCATTCAAAACAACGACCTACGTGCTGCATTGGTCATCCCCAAAAGTGAACACATATCTGCAGCTAGACAGCAAGCCCGCTGGTTAACTGTCCGTGAACGCTTCCTCTTCGAAAAACTTGCCCGCCCTCACCCACAAATGCATCCATCATGCAGCCCCTCATTAACTTTATGATATGATATTTTATGTGTATCGCACTCGTACACAAGTGTTTCTTTATCACAGAGTAATCATTCCCCCCGCCTTCAGACCCACAATAACACCATACACCAACCTGCTGCCTGTTCTCACAGTTAAGCGTGCCAGAGGTGGGGGTGCCTGCTTCCCCTTCATTGCTGCCAGGCAATGGAACTCCCTCCCACATGCCCTCAGATCTGAACCTTCACACCTTGCTTTTCGCAAAGCCATCAAAACCAGACTATTTGCTGAAAACTTCACACATATCACTATCAATGCCCTTGCCCTAGACATTCTTGTTTGTTAGACTATAAACTGTATGCACTTGCTGTGTAATGATATGCGGTGCAATATGTAATGCTGTGCTAAATCAGCACCCATGTAGCAAATCATGCATATCTAACCACATGTATGTGCACATTTAACTAACCCAATTCCTTGTAACAGCGCCATGATGCCTATGGAACCTGCTCCCCGTCAGCGTCAGACTCACCCCCACGGTCCTACAATTCAGAAAAAAACTCAAGATCCACCTCTTCAAGGAGTCTCTGCGCCTCAACTCCGAGGCTATAACAACACCCCTTGTGCCAGCTGTTAGGAAAGATTTCCATTCCATGTGTAATCTTCCCTCCAGTTGTGTACCCCCCAACTTTTAGCTTTGTTTAAACACCATAGTCTGACTTTGACAGAGGAACACAGCCTTCTGCTGCACCCCTCTGGGCTTTTCACTCCCTTTTTATGAGGAAACTGACATGCCCTTAAAGACAGTCAGTACTGGGAGACTTTGTTTCCCTTAGTCCTTGTCCATGTTGCAACTTTTCTGCAACATGTTGCAATTGCCCAAAGTACCTTACAGTACAGTGCACTTGGGTTTTCCTGTCATTTCTAAAGGCCCTAGTTACTCTCAAAGGACTCTTTAGGAGAAGTGATATGTGCCATGGACAGGACTGGCAGCTTATCTTTTCATGTATGTTTAATCCTTTCTTACCAGGTAAACCTTGATTACCACGTTCAGCACGGTTAGGTGGCCTGGCTCCAAAATGACCATGCCACGAGGTTCTTTGTCCAGTCCTTTGACCATCTTGCCCCTTCACCTTCCCCAGGTCGATCCGACCTGGGTCAGTCCTTATTTGGGCATGCATTTTCCCAAGAAGCACCAATCTTTCACTGGCTTCTGCATGCCTTGTGTGCATGCCCCCAAGATGTAGGCTGGACTGTCTCGTTCCAATACACATCCTGGGTGCCAGAGAGACTGATGTGCTGTGAATGGCTGGTTCCACCATGGTCCATGATTGGTCCACATATGGTATGCCTGTATGTGAGTAGATCTCCCATTGGGTCCTCTTCGTTTTGGCATGAAGGAGATTTTGGATAAGAGAAGGCTCCAAACACCCATACCATGTTGATCTCTGGAGTTCTCACTGAACGAAGGATAGGATTCAAGTATCCTGAAACTAAGAAGCCGAGTCAAGGAACTGCTGGTGACCCGCTGGAAGGTTTGGCACCCTGAGCCCGCTGTCGTCCTGTGGCACCCCTCTACATCTGGTCATCCTAGAAGGTCTGCAAAGATGCTTCGACCCATTGGAATAGTGGGACCAACTATAATCAGCACCTTCAGCAATACCTGCAAGTAAGCCTTTTCGGAAACGTACCTGGGCCAACCAGTGGGCTGACCAGTTTGCGCAGGAGTTTTGCCCTGATATCACTGCCATTTTGAGGAGGCTGTAAGGATATTTGGCGTGTTACAGCACTACTGCACAGGTAGCAATTTTTTTTTTGATGCAGCACCACCACATGGGTGTGGTGCATTGCTATATGTGTTGCCAGATTAACATGGACATATAAGTAAAGACAGGCTATTCAGTCAAGAACGATTTTTACATATAAGATGCAAATCTATTTTTACAGTTAAAAGCACACGTGCACATTCAAAAATGCACACTATTTTTCACCTGAAATGCCTATGGTGCAAGAGACACATTTGAAAATTAATAACTAACCTTATTAATAACTAACCTGACTAATAAAACTGCATTTAACATAACCCACTAATAAAAATGTGTCTCCACTGCAGAATTAGGCCTACTCTGAAAGTGAACTTTTAAACGCACATTCATTTTTTTTTCTTTTTCTCTGCTGCTCTGTCCACATAACTACAGGAAGCAAAGGGCTCGAAGGAACAGGAAATCAGTTGGTTACAAATGGTTACTGTAGAAATGAGCCATTGTGTAGTGAGGGAGGAGATGGCATGATTGATTCTGATTGGAGCAGCGTCATAGCAAGTATCATGCTAGAGGCAGTGATTAGAGTTTTGCTGGGGAAGCTTGAGGAGAGGGGGAGGACAATCGAGATTTGGCAGAGCTGGGAGAAGGACCTGTTTCCTGGCTGAAGCATTCCTGCTGCAAAAGCTGAGAATTCCAGGCAATAACCCCGGTTTGAGAACGAAAGACGCTTGTTTTCACTGGGGTTAATCTTCAAGGGAGCCAAATTCAGAAAGAGAACAGCCGGAGAAAACTCATGCTGAACAGATAAGGTAATTACAGAAGTGTGGGGGCTGAGTGTGTACGAGAATATTCAGTCAGTATAGGAAAGGAGATTCCTGTGCTTTACTCACGTGTTTAATGTTGCAAATTGAGTTCTTGTCTCCGCCACTCCCTTTTCAGTGTATCACAGATAATGCTGTTGCTGTGCTATTTTATTTATTTCTGTAAAGAGTGAGATCGTGTTTAAAAGCAACTTTTATAATACACAAAAATATTTGAAAGCAGACGGGTGGTGTGTTTTATATTTACCAATACAGTGCTGATGATGTGGGGAGATGTTTAGACAGTGCAATTGTCATTTTCAAGGTAGCTAAACATCAAATTTGGCTGCAGCCGTGTGCACAATGTAAATCAGTATGAGCAATTATAACTAACTGTGTGTGTTGTAGTTTGTCGGAGGTCTATGAGTCGGCAAAAAGGGAGGCCCGGGACATAGTTCACTACCGTATATAAGATAGTGAAAATACCACATGATAGCTCGCTGCCATAGATAAGACAGAGAGAAATTGCCCATGGTGGCACACTAAAAATGAAAATGTGGTGTTCCTGAAATGCAAGCCTGAGGTCTCTCTAGTGATTACACGAAAAATCTAAACAAAAATAAGGGGTTCTGGATATTGGGGCCACAAATAAAACAAGGGAATTATGCTCACCAAAATACCACCAACCACGCATACCAACCACGCATACCAAATACGCATGTCTGTGTGCTGAAATAATGCATGTCCACTGTATTATTGTTGTACATGGCCCAATCTGAATACAAGGAGTGATTGTTGCTGTTATTTTTCGGCGGTAAGAAAATACCGTCAGGCCCCAAATCTCCACAAAATACCCTACAAGGCCATTGAAAATTGGTACATCTGTGTTCACAGCACTCTCACACCAAATTTCGTATACTTGGCATTCCCAGGTCTGGAGTAAAGTAAGTGCGCCCAAACCAGAGTATACATGGTTCTGTCTCGCCGAGCCTTGGTAACGAACTTTGCAAGTTCATTACAGCAGTGGTTCTCTGTGCCTTGAAGCCTGCTACAGTGGAACTGGCCTGATCCATCCATCAGGATCGGAGAAATCGCCACTGTCCTGTTTGGGAATCAACGCTGTATCTTCATCACTGAAAGCCGCAGAGCCGCGAGATTACCGCATTTGAACCTGCAACCGAAGTGAACTCGACTGCCGAAGTTTGGTCTGGAGAGCGCCAGGGGTCGGTGAGTAACTGCAACCCTAACTGGTGGCCCCTAGCGCATACATCAATTTTTACGCACAAGTGGCCCCTGAGGGCCCCTCTCCTTTCCACTGCTAGTGCAAACTAGCGAACTATTCCCAACTCTTGGAATTGACTCTGCACTCAAGTGGGGGCCCTTCTCCAATAGTGGGAACCTATTCTGCATCACCTCACCTACCTTGCTGAGCTGCTACAGCCCCTATAAAAGACCCTGTGTCGCCCATTTGAACTACCGTATGAGTCAGCTTCGCAAGTACATTTAGCATTAGGTTCCCCTCATCTTAGGGATTGGACTGCCTTCCAGTTAGGACTGTGTTTGATGCAGAAGGGCCTAAAGACTATTTGCATTGCCTGCTTCCTACCCTGTTTGGGTTGTGGAACCATTTGGTGCATTCATCCTTTAGAGCCCATTGGTCTTGTATATATGTGTATAGATAGGATTGTATTGGTTTAATAGTATTGCTGTGATCTTCCTACTATGTGTTGAAATGTAAAGGCCTTGGAATACATATACTAGTATTTTTGATATATATATATATACACCTGACTGGGAGTGATTTGTAAATGTCCTTTACACTGTGTGCTCATTGAGGTCTTTCAGTCACCCTCACCCATCCTGAGACCTACTCGTGACCGCCACCAAGCTACCTTGATCAGTGTGGCTTGTCCAGAAGAATACCCTGCTCCAGGAAACTAGGCTGGCCTTCTGAACCTCTGCTCACCAGGTCAGAGTTCAGAAATCTGTCTCAACGCCACCTGCCTGCCACCCGGTACAGCTGTACCCATCTCTGCTCCCCTTTGTATCCCACCCCTGCTTTATATCTGTTCTTCTGTGGCCTCTGAAAAGCACGCTGTTATTTTTTTGTATTGTTGTATAGCTCTGTAAAGCTCTTTGTTGCTTCTCAAAGCTAGATACGCGCTCAATAAATATAATAATAATAATAATAATAATAATAATAATAATATTATTCCTATTATTATTATTATTATTATTATTATTATTATTATTATTAATAATAGGAATAACTGATAAAGAGTCCACATACAAGCAAAATCATTCTAAAGATGCTGGTGTATAGCAGAGAAGGGTCCACAAGGAAGTTACACACAATTATCAAGTCAAAACAGATTTCATTTAACAAACTGGGTTCTTTCCTGGGCAAAACTCAAACCATACACTGTTAGAAAATGCTCTTGTGAAAGGTTCCAGTAGTGTCAGAGTTTCTATAAAGTTGAACAAGTTCAGGAATCTTATGTGTCACCCACATCCTCTCTGCACTTATTCTTCTTATCTCCACCGGGATTGGAAGATCCTGTGGGCATTCTTGGGTCTCCGTGATAAGTTGCAGGTAGTCGTTAAAACCAACAAGGTTCTCACTTCGATTTTCCACAGGTGGCCTTCAGAAGGCTCCATAACCTCCCTCTTCCAGGGTCCTGACCTCCTTCTTCAGCATCTCTCTTCTCTTGCTCTAATCCTGCAGCTTCTTGATACCATGCCACATGCACAATATTTATTTATTTATTGTTTATTTATATAGCGCTTATACACAGGTGAAGTGATTCAAAGAGCTTCAAGATGGGACAGTAACAAGAAAATACTGTAATCATTCTTAGGCCTTGAAGATTCTGAATGATCTAAACAGAAAAACTAGCATACTAGGCCTGATGACATTTCTCCTAGTGCAAGTGCATGAAGTGGTGCAGTTGAGACCAAACTCAGGAGGGTGGGGATGGAAAACGTTGGGGGTGAGACAGGACAGACAAACTGGTCCTAGTACATTTATATCATGCATGCGTACAGACAGAGGTGCAGAGATGAGGGGATTTAGGGGGTCAAAGAGTCTGGTCCAGCAGGGACCTGGGTTAAGTGCAGAGAGGCTGCCCCGCTCAAGGAGCGTAAGCTGAAAGTGCAGTAATATTGAACAAAGTGCGTCAGCTTGGAGGCAAGTGCAAAAAGACTGCGGGGGAGCCTGGGACCTGGAGGTCAACCAAGCAACCAGTCAGCAAAAACTGAACAGAGTTAGGGAGGAGAAGGAGGGTGGAGAGAAAAGAAAGGAGGTTAGCAGGGGAGAGAGAAGGAGGAAGAGAAAAGGTAGGTCTTCAGGACTTTCCAGAACCTAAGGTGCTCTGGCTGAAGACAGAGAGAGACAGAGAGGCTGTTCCAGAGGGAAGCACCTGCAGAGGATAAAGATTTACCCCCAAATTTCTGTTTGTGAAAGCGGCTCACCCACATAAAGTTGGCGGTGGACGAGAAGAGGACTCTAAAGGGAGAGTATTGAGGAAGAGACTGTTGTAGATAGTGCGGGCCCTGACCCCAGAAAGCCTTGTGGATTATGCAGAGGGTCTTGAACTTGATCCTTGCAGCCACAGGGAGCCAGTGGATAGATTTCAGCACCTGTGAAATGTGGTCCCAGGGCTTGACGCCAAGGATAAGTCTTATGGTTCTGTACTGAATGAGTTGTAGAGGAAGGAAAGTAGAAGTAGGAGGATTGAGAAAGAGGTTGTTGCAATAGTCCAGCCTAGAGAGAACCAGGGCTCTCGAGGTTATGAGCCTTTGGGGGAAGGTGAGCAAAGGTAGAATACCTCTGAAGAGGTGCAGTTGGGAGTTGGACTTTTTGTAGATGTCTGAGATTTGAGAAGAGAAGGAGAGAGTGGAGTCAAAGATGGCTGCAAGATTATTTGCCTCATTGGTAGGTGGGGGTGCAATGCCAAGGGAGGCAGGCCAGTGAGAAAGTGGGAAAGAGGGAGCAGGGGTCCCAATGCGGACGATCTCTGTCTTACTGGCATTCAGGCATAGATCGTTAGCAGCACACCAAGCCTGTATTGCAGATAGACAGTCAGGGATGAGCAAGTAGGAGAAGGAGGAGGAGGAGGCCGAGGGTAGCCTGAAAGAGAGCTGCATGTCATTGCACAACACTGAAGTTAGAGGTAAAGGTAGAGATCCTGTGGGCCAAGTGGGACATGTAGATATTGAAGAATCAGTGGGAAAGGCTAGATCCCTGGGGGACACCACAAGTAGAGAGAGTGGTAGAGGAGAGAAAGGGCCTGAATTGTACCTGGGAGGGCTGGTCAGAGAGAAAGGAGGCTAGCCACGCCAGGGCCTGATCTTTGATGCCCAGGGTATCACAGAGCAGAGACTGATGATCAGGATGTTGTGGTTCACCATATCGAAAGCAGAAGCTAGGTCGAGAAGAATGAGGACAGAGGGAGAGCTGGAGTCAGGATTTGAGAGCATGTCTGCATGGGTGTTCAGAAGAGCAGGTTCCGTGCCTCTGGAGGCTCTAAAACCAGACTGATGGTCATGGAGACAACCAACAGATTCAGTATGGAGGGTAAGTTGAGTGATAGCCAGCTTCTCCAGGAGTTTTCTCACGAAAGGGGTGATGGAGATCGGGTGATAGTTTGCTGAAATGGACGGGTCGGCGGAGGGTTTTTTGAGCAGAGGTTGCACAAAAGAGTGCTTCAGGGGAGAGGGGAAAACTCCAGTGATGAAAGAGAGGTTGCAGAGGTCGGCCAAGGCTGGAGCTAGAGTGTCAATATTGACCTTGTTGGTTTTGGGGGGCAGGGGTCCACCTGTTTGGAGGAGGATTTCATAGACCGGACTTATCTAGAGACCTCATCAAGTGGGACATGGGAGGGGGAGGAGAAAAGAAGGGTGGGGGTGGGGGCAGCTGAGGGGGCCCAAGAGATGTTGGTGCAGGGGGTGGAGCAGAAAAGAGAGAGGACAGGATGTCCTGCTTTTTGGTGGTGAAGTGTGCAGCCAGGGCCGAGCAAAAGGCTTGTGTAGGTGTAGTGGAGGATGCGGCTGTGGTAGGGTTGTCCAGTTCCTTGCAAACTTTGAAGAGTTTGGCCGTGTTGTTAGAGATGCAGGCTTGAATGTAGACTTTTTTCTTGGAGCGGGTGCATAGTCTACAATGGCTTTGAAGAAGCCGCCGGCCAGTTTGTCTGAAGGTGTACCTGAAGATCCCCATTTCTCTTCCATTGCTCTGCACTTGAGTTTAAGGGTAGCCAGATCAGAGTCATACCAAGAGTTGCACATGTTGGCAGGCTTCAGTTGGACCCTCATGACACGGTCAAGAGTGTTGGAGATAGAACGATGAAATTTGGCGAGGGCTATATCAGGGTGGGAGTCAGCCGCAGGAGTAGAAGGAGGAGAGTGGGTGGAGGCAAAGACAGCCACTGACACTCTTCTCATGGGTCAGATGACCTTGAAGGCAGGAGGTGGTGTAGGGTGTGCTATTGCCAAAGGAGAAGAGAGCTTCAATTGAGAAGAGAGAAGAGAATGATCAGTCCACGAGAGTGAAGTAGTGAGAGGAATAGAGAGTGGGATGTCTGTGGTGATGAGAGCATCCAAGGTGCGGCCAGCAGTGTGAGTTGGACCAGAGGTTAGAATGGAAAGAGAAAGTAAGTCACATGGGTTTTAGAAAGGTCCTGATGAGCCAGGAGAGTCAAGATGGATGTTAACATCCCTCAGAAGGAGGAGCTGGGAAGAGAAGGAAAGGAGATAAGAGGCCCGTTCAGCCCATTCCAAGAGGAAGTGGGTGGACTGGCCCGGCGGCTGATAGAAGGTGACCAGAGAAAGGGAAGCAACAGGTGAGAGGAAGAGAGCCTGCAGACCAGGCATTCAAAGGAGGAGTAGACCTGAGTGGAAAAAATGGAAACAGGGATCCACTCAGGAAAGATCAATGCTACTCCACCTGCTGGCCGGTTGGGCCTTGGCACCGAGAGGACCTTGTACTACAGGGAAGATTGTGTTAAAACATGTGACAGAGCTTTCCTCAAACCATGTCTCAGCTAGAGCAAGAACATCAATGTCCAGGAGTTCCAGGAGGTGGCAGATGTCAGAGGAGGGCTTGACAGCAGAGCAAGAGTTTAGTGTGTTGACATGGAGTAGGTTGTCACTTTTGAAGGATTTACATGGGTGGATGCAGGAGACAGAAGTCCCCCTGCAAGTGGCAATAGTGCCTGAAAGATAGAGGTAGGAGGAGGCTGTGGAGGCTAGGGAGCTCCAGATGCAGTAGCAGTGGGTGGCAAGAGCAGCAGGGTGGAAGGGGCTGATGAGGTTGTCAGTGTAGTGTGAGTAGGCAAGGGTGCCAGTACAGTTGAAAGCAACAATGGGGGAGTTGTGAGGTTGGTAGGAGGCAAGGTAGCCAAGATGGGCATAGTTGGCAAGGGAGCATGGGCGGCAGTAGAGGCAGGTGGCAATGGAGCCCGTGAAGAGGAAAGAGGAAAGCTGATAAGGCGAGGAAGGAGCCTATCAAAATGTAAGAGGTTGGGTTGATGCCCTTGCACTAGGATGGTACCATTTCGATAGACAATTATGATGGCCCTGGAGGTGGAAAAAGAGGCCGGAAGGGCCTCCCAGCGGGTTCCACCCTTTATTTGGGAGGAAGAGTAGGGACAGAGCAACGCGGCCATATGGGAAATCCATAGGTCGGGAGAAGGAACGACAAAGAGGATGTCAGTGAGAGTCTCTGTGGCGGAAGCACTGACGTAGGTGTCAGCGATGGGAAGGATTGGGTTGGAGGAAAGTATGTCCTTCTTGAGTTTCTTCCTGCCAGACTAGTGAGAGGTGAAGGATAGGAGATGGAGAAACAGTTAGAGTAGATGGGGGAGATAGAAAGTGCCATAGTGAGGGGCACAGTACACTTAACCAGGCAGAGGAATTGAGGTTCTTGATAGGAAGTAGGCAAGAAGGGAGCAAGCGCACAGGGAGACACAGACATCATAGGGAAGAGACAATGGGAGATGATGAGGTAAGTGAACAGATAGCAGACCAGACAGAGAACAAAGGGGGTAAACCTGTCAACACATTCCCATAAAAAGCAGGATGTTAGCACAGCTAAAAACGATTTTGATCAGCAACAAGACAAGCTACATTCAATTATAAATAAGACAATCATGATGTGATGACAATACTCCATCAACAGTGATCTAGACCCCTTTAGATGAGGGCATCATTCCTACCCCTGCTTTAGGTCAAGCCTGTCTATTTCCCCTTCCCAATATTCATAGTTAGGGTCTTTCTAGCCTCTTGGTCTTCTCCTCCAGCCTCTTCCTGCTGTCTGCAGCAACCATCCTCCTGATAGTTCCAACCAATCTCCTGCCCACTTCCTTTCATTTGCTAATGTTCTCCTCCTTCCACCTCCTGATATTTCTTCTCCTAATTTAGCCCCCTTCTAGCATTAAACCTCCTCACAAATTTTCTCACTATCCGCCTCCAACTCATTCCCCTCTCTATAACCTTCTCCACATTCTTTCCTCGATCTCCAATGTCCTCCAACATCCTAGCTCCAGCTCCCACTCCAAACATCTTCAGTGTTTACCTGAAACTCTGAGCTTAAATAACACTGTGAGAGCTCACCTGGTGTTGGGCTTCCAGTACAGGTCTGCACCTATGGATGTGAATAGGTTTGGGCTCTCTCTGGCTGAGCCTGCTCAGTTCCGCTGCCTGTTTTATGTTTTTGGGAAAAATCAAGCATTTATGATATGATATATTTTATTTGTATCACGCTCTTACACAGGTGTTTCAGAGCGTGAGATATAAACATAAAGTGGTGTTATGCAATTTTGAAATATCCTCCCTTCTTGTACACAGCCCTTGACTTCTCATGGTGTATAACAAGCGTAGGGATGGTATGGAGCAGGTATCCAGGTTTATGAAGTATTTTATACCAAGGTAATAAGAGGAAAAGCATTTCTGAATGTGTCACCAGTATCCTGCTCACATCATCTTACTCTGCACTGCTGGGACCCGAGTGCTGCCATTAATCTGCCTTGTGAACAAGTGGCACAAGAGCCATAAGATACTCTGCTGTGTGACTGATGTTTTGTGCAGATATGCTGTGAGAGCATTGAAAACAAATGTAATGTGCCTCTGATGTTTGAGAGGGCCAATGGACAGGAAAATCTGTAAAGTTCCTCTGATGTCAGAGAAGGCTCACAAAGATAGTGGCCCTCGAGTTACCAGGATTTCTATAGTGTCTAGTTGGAGTTTATTTTTCGTGTTGTGAGAAATGGATTCCCTCGCTAGCGCATTTATTTTTCTCTCTTCAATAGACAGTGTTTCGGACCTTATCATCCCTGGAGTTAATAAACTACATTCCTTAGGAAGGTGGAGAGCATAATCTCACTGGTCACCTACTATGGCTTTCCAGCAGAGACGTTCTCTATAAACGCTTGCGTCTTTAGGTTGTCTGATGTGACTGACCGCTTCACTGAGGCGAGGCCTAAGGGGTGTTGACCAGCGGATCCTCCCCATACCTCCACTCGGCACATCATTTCCTTGCTCGTGGAGGCCCCTTGGTCACCCCACTAGATGTCACTGGGGCTAGGTAAGGGACTTCATCACATACTGCAAAAGCAACATGACAGTACAAAGCATTCAAAAACATTGGAAACGCTTACTGGGACATAAAATTGCCCAGTTCAAGACCTCATTGACACCGACTCCATTAAGAAAAATAAATGCCGGGGCAACCAGAAGGTCATATGGCATTGCAAGAAATTACTTCCAAAGTATAATCCAAGTGAACCCAAATAAAAATGTCAAGATATTCAGATTGTATATTGAGCATCTGGCCAACTCAATGGCTTCATTTTTTAGGTTAGATACAAAGTGTAAACCTTTTGTGTTGACATATATACCCTGCACAGAGCAGCACCTGTTCAGAAGGCAAAAAGGCACTTGAAGACTCCTTCTCAAACACTTTAAACCCACTATGTCATGGCAATTAAAATCTGGTTAGTTACTTGGCAGGGGATATAGGCCATGGCTGTAGGATGGGGCTATTGGCCATGGCTCTTTGGACACAGTCTTTTTTACTAACTGTTGCGAAATGGACCTTAACCACTGATGAAGGCATGGCCCCGGAGAAGATGAAACATTTCAAAACCCTTGAAAATCAGTGGGAAAACTTTTGTTAAAACAGAGTAAAGCATGCAACAAAAATAAGGAAATGTGGTGATGTGGGAAATGATGACAATCTTAACTCTGGAATCTGCATTGTTGCTTAGCCCATGAATACTTACATGAGATCACAGAAGAATGAGCTCAAAATTGTCATCACCGGAAACACCTACGTGGGGCGGCCAGTGCACGCAGAGATAAGATTGATATCACTTCCCACACCCGCTGAACTTACTTTTGGAGTTCTGTAGGGATCAAAAGGATGCTCTTAACTAATTTGTATCTATATCAGTAGTCTTAGCACTGTAATATTCCAAGTTTACTCGGAAAAGATGCCTAGGAAAAATGATGTCCCATTTTATCTGAGAGTCGTTTTTTTAAAGTTTAAGATGTAGTGCTGTGCGTCTGTGAAAGAATGCAAAGCTGACGGGCGGGTTTCATGTGAATTCGGTAGGCACAAAGTTGAGGAAGAACATCAATGATAATATATGATATTATGAAAGTGCCATGTGTTAAACGTAAAGCAGGCTGCACGAGAAATACAACCCGGATCAACTATGGTGAACAGAATGTACTCTTTATCTGTATTTGTAAAGAATGTTCTGAGTCTATGGCTGAATTGAGAAATTGTAATTAACAATAATTGTGAACAGAATACGGGGATTCTAGCTACATTGTGCAATGGTGGGAGGATAATAATGTGGCAGGATTCGGATTCTGAAAAGGACATGCCTTTAGTGCAATGCAGTACATTAGTTAGTGTTGAATGCTTCTATTATGACTACCCTGGCTAACAGAAATCCAGACATTCTTGCCAGACTACTGCCTGTGTACTGCTTGTGCTACAGCACAAAAAACGAACTAATCACAGCCTGGTATTAATGAGGGTTAGAAAGACAAACTGTTGAGCATGTGATTTCGTGTATTGTGAATTAGCAAATGGAAATCGTTATTGAACTCCTCTCAGCCAGTCACAATATTTAGAGAGCAGTCAGTACCTACAGGTATTGACTGCATTGTGAATATTCTAGACCCGATTTACAAAAGCCTTTTACAAAGGCGCAACCCCATTGGAAAGCACTGTAAATCAGGCCCCCCTGTCTTTAGAAGCAGACTGGGAATCAACAATGCAATGTCCAGGAAAGATTGTGTTTCAACAAGCCACTTCCACTCTGGCAGGACCTTTTCTTTCGCTGCACATTCTATTTAACACACAACAGAGGAATAGAAAACAGTGGGAAATGTTTTCACTTTTTTATAGAGAAGCTGTGTACATGCTCATGGTTAAACAAGTTCCAGTTAAACCAAGTTGCAATTAAAATATTTAACTTAGGAAAACAACCACGCTATGTAAATATTACATAATAATCCCACAGTCAATATACTAACTCAGTTTGTCTTTTTAGTTTACTCACTCTTAAAGCACCATTTCTACTTCACCACGAAAACTACAAAACATGTATTGCTACTACCAGCATATTTTAATAGACATGTACAGTATATGAGGCAATGCTGAGCAATTAGGTGGATATTGGTTAATTGCGTGCACATGCAATGGCACATACACAAGAGTGAAATGCAAAAATGTGAAAACTGCCCTGCACCCAAACCTTTTTCCATCGATGTCTTAACACGTGAAGGAGAAATGTATACAGTACTTCAGGACCACAAACATTTAGGCAAAATACCCATATCTGTGCATGTTTATGTGTGTGCATCAAGGAAATAAGCATAGTGTTAAGATGTACACTTGTGATGTAAGAAGTACTCCAGAGCCGCAGGTAGGGAACAAGCTTCCTTACTAGGTCCCGGGTTACAAGATGACAAAAGAGGTAAATTCATGGGTAAGTAAGTAGAAGGTACAAGAAGGATACATAGGAAGAAATCCACTGGCCTCCACTCTCACAGGCAGCTCACTCTAACTGACTATCATCGAACATACAGGGCACTCACACCACAATATTCCACAGCTAACATTCCCCTAGGCAATACATCAGGCATTCTATCATGCAAGCATCCACACAGGGCCAGAGCAAAGAGACGCTGTGAGTGGTCAGGGCACGCCTGAAGATCAGGAGACCGGAAGCAGACAGTGGGCCTGGGAGACAAGTATGTCCAAAGAAGCCAGAGGGCCTGGAAGATGTCCTGGGCTATCCTGCAGCGACAGGACACACAGAGTGAGAGTGCAAGAGTCAGCCAGGGGGTCCTAAGATGAAATAGGATGTCCTGCAGAGGCAAGACAAACAGTGAGGCTGCAAGGGGCAGTCAGAGGGCCATGTGATCAGTGGGGATGCCCTGCTGAGTCAGGGCACCAGGAGCAGTCTGAGAGTTTCAGTGAGGCAAGGTACCTTTATGAGAAAAATAAAATAGAAATTTCCTGAAGAGGTCTGGATGAGACCCATTTGATGGTGGACATTTGAGAGAACAGTGAGTTCCATTATACAAGCGTGGGACATATGGTTAAGCAGCTGCATAAATGTTGTGACGGAGTAAGATAGGAAAGAAAATATGGCTGTTTACTAGAGAAATATTTGGCAGCTTCTTTGCAGGATTCAGAGTTGTGTGCTGGAAATGTGGCCTCCGTATGGGGCCCTTTGCCGTAGGGAGAGGCAGCAGCGCGAGCTGCCTTTAAGAGTGGAGGCCAGTGGATGTCTTCCTATGTATCCTTCTTGTACCTTACCCATGAATTTACCTCTTGTGTCATCTTGTAACCCGGAACCAAGTAAAGAAGCGTGTTCCCTTCCTGTGGCTCTGGAGTATTTCTTTCACCACATGAGTACATCTTAACAATGGCGAGGAGGATGGGAGCTGGGGGCGGGAAGAAACTGAAGTCACCAGTTGGAGTTAAGGAGGGGCCATCAATGAGTTGGGACATTGGAGAGCAGTGGGCCATCCCTGAATTTTAATGGCTGCTGAAAGACCTATGTTGGATGCCTGGGAAAAAAGCTTGCGTGATGCGAGCAATTCACTTGCTGCTAAAGGAGAAATGTCCGAGGCCTGGGAGAAAAGCCTGCATGATATGAGTAATTGACTGGCCACTACAAATTGAGGACGGGTTATGTAAACTCTGTACGTTAATGTTGGTGCGCTGATAGTTAACAACAGACCGGTGCAGAGGAGTTTCCGTGAACTTGGTGCACTGATCCTGGTACGCTGATAGTAAACAAGGGGCCAGTGCGCACACCCCTACAGCTGTGGGTTAAGTGGCTGGCTGCGATGAGGGACGGTGCAGCAAGTGGCCAGCAACAAACCGGCTGTGGTGAGGGATGGTGCGGCAACAAGTGGCTGGCTGAAGTGAGGGACAGAGCAATATTGAAATGTACCTTCTGGCCGCAGAACGCTTCATGTGGTTCACAGCATGGTGCATCATTTCACAAAGAGGGAGCTTTTCTCACTATGCTGCCTGGAAAGGAATAATGATGTCGGCTAATGATATAACAGCTGCAACGTCGCCACATTCCCTGCGTGCCAATGAGGTCCCTTACTCGAATGAACAGAGCGCTGGCCTCCTAGGGAAAAAGAGGATCAGCAGAGATAGCAGCACCCTAAACATGAAAGGGGGCTCACAATGTGAGAAAAGGAGAAGATTGGCAGTCCCACAGTGTGGTTTGGAAATCATTTCAGTGGCAGTGTCACAAGATTGCCATCCTGTGGTGGAATAGAAACTGGTAATGGAGGTGGGCACGAGAATGGAGGTGCAATTAAATCTGCATGCCCATGGATGTTGGAAATTACATGGCAGGGGTGCTGCGCTTTGTGAAGTGTGTGTCTCAGCCATAAATGAACTCGATCCTCACTGGGATGATACTTGGGGTCAATGTCGCTCCTGTGGAATCTTGTTCAGAGAAGAAGTGAGTATTTCTGTTGCTGTGTTGGAGGAACGTGATCCCAATTTCATTTGGTTATTTAGGGATCTGTCAGTTTACAACAGAGAATACTGACTGGTTTTCGTTGTGATGTGAGACCTGTGTTTTGGTTTAGGTCCTGCTTGTGAGATGTAGGTAGCTCTGTTTGTTGGGTTGAGTTTGAGTTGAGTTTTGGCTAATGAGTTGTTGAGTTGGGTTTGGCAGATGAGAGGATACATGACATGGCCGCTGGAATAGCAATGGTTAAATTTTGAGCATGGAATTACATGATTATTTTTTGATTCCATGCCTCAGGCTCGTGGATTGTGACACTGGGGGTGATCCTTGCCGCCTGCCGGGCACGGGTGGGTACCTGTGTTCTATGCATTTTGAGCTTGGGTTAGTTGTTCAGTTCCTGTGCTCTGTGCATCAGTAGTTTTTTTTGTTTTGTCTCATGAATGTTCAATGTGGAAGGGTGCACTGTGTCTCTGTGCATCTTAGTTGTTGGCGGTTGGATGATGGTTGGTGCTGGTTTGTGAGTTTTGGTGGAATATGTTGGGTGCTGTGTGTGAGGGCTGGTTCCCTAGCCGGAGTGTCTGTTGTGGGCCAGTGTCAGATTTTGAGTGTACTATGTGGGTTTGGTTCTCTCTAGGCTGTTGAAGGGATGAGTCTGGTGAGAGCATCTTGGCTCATTGTTCTGCGGAATGGAGTGAGTCGTGGATTTTGATGGTTGGAGGTTGGTGGTTGGGGCCAGAGTTGGTTATAGTATATTTGGTCACATTTCCTTGTGGTTTTCCTATATGCTCCTTTCCGTGACAGTTCTTTGGTTTATGTATAGGGGGAGATGTCATGTCCTGTGTCTCTTTGCTATGGCACTGTGTGGATGCTTGCCTGATGGAATGCCTGTTGGAATGTTGGCTGTGGAATGTTGTGGTGTGAGTGGCCTGTGTGTTCTATGAGAGTCAGTTAGAGTGAGCTGCCTGTGAGAGTGGAGGCCGGTGGATGTCTTGCTGTGTATCCTTCTTGTACCTTACCCATGAACTTACCTCTTGTGTCATCTTGTAACCCAGAACCTAATAAAGAAGCGTGCTCCCTACCAGTGGCTCTGAAGTATTTCTTTAACCACAAGAGTACATCTTAACACACAGGCAGAATTACATTTCACACGCTAACTTTAAGATAGTGCAGGTCAGTGTATAAGTCAAATTAGAGCCAATGGCGATGCCATGTGCATGTCATTGCACCAAAAGTGAGGCAGCCATGCCAAATCGTGAACAAGATGATTGCTTCATGCTTGTCGGTCTGCTTTGGTGGAATGCTCTGTTGTTCCCTAGTGGAATCCCTACTTGGACTCTGGGGAATACCACCTCTTGTAATGGAGTTTCAGTGGTTCAGAAAACCGCACATATGTGCTTTACAGGGAAACCTCTTTGTAACCATAAGACAGTAATTTACAAACATAATAACATAATAATAGCTAAAGGAAACTTCAGAGCATCGAGTGATGAGACAGGGAAAACAACCATGGGTACAAGCAGGCCTTTCCAGACGTCAATATTACTATCCTTGGTGCCTGGAATGCTGAGTTTGGTAAAAGACTTCTGTAGTGAAGGTAAGAAAGCTCTGAAGTAAAAAGGTCTCCCTGAGCATCTCTTTCTTTGGGATTTTCCCAAACCTTTTTAGGTCTTGCTGATGTTTTTGTTTGACACTGAGATTATTCCGAATGGTTGGACCCTGACTTCTTTTCCTAAAGGTGGTAGGGACGAGTTTCAAGAATGAAGCAAATCTTGAGGATGAAAGTCATGCCAGTTTTGAAACTAAGCGTACCTGTGATCTGTATTTGGATAGTTCTACCACAGTTAGAAGACTAGTTGAATGTCATCGGAAAGAATCAGTACATGTGTAAATAAGATCTCCCACTGAATGCATATAGGTGTTAAAGAGTCATATACATTTTTGGGATTGCTGAATGGACACACTTTATATTAGTGTTGTTTCAGAGATGAAGCACTCAGTTGCACCTGTGTTGTTCTGTGTTAGAGTAGTAGGTTGGAAGCCATGGAGGTGCTCTTCTTCAATTTGCCTGTTTCTTATGGAGACTGTCTAGAAGGGTTGTGTGTGTGTATCTGTCATATGCGGCAGAAAGATCCATTACAATGAGTGTCATATTCAATATATGATCATGGATTTCAAGCACGTCTGCCTTAATATCCATTCAGGTGGTTTTGGTTCTGAGGTTAGGATGCAATTATGATTGCTTGTCATAGAAAAGATAGAGAGTATCACAATATTCTTGCAATTGGGACGTGGCTAGTTTCTTCAAAAATGTTCACTTGACTTGGATATTGCCCATGGGTCTGTAATTATCCAATATCGCATTGCACCTTTTTTGTTAGCCAATTGTTTGCCTGTGTGAGGGTTGTGGGTAATGAACCTGAGGAGAATGCTGTGTTCATCGGTTTTATCAGGCTGGCAGGGAGGGTGTTGATGTTTCCTTGGTAACTGCTGCCAGGGTGGGAGCGGACAGATTTTTTGGGCCCTTATTTTGTACACCATCTTGATAATATCTGACTCTGATAGTGGCTGAAGGTCAGTGAGCAAAAGGGGGCAGTTCCTTTGTAGGGCTAGGGGGAGGTCCCAACACCTTTTTAATCCTTGAATGGAATATTGAATGGACTATATTTTCATAGTAAAGACATATTCACTGTCATTGGTGAGTGTCAGTAGGGGGGTTGTGTTCTTAGTTTATTTACGGAGGGATAGTTCTTTTGAGATTGAAAAGATTTCACTGGTTTTATTTTGGGCACTAATGTTATTTTTGGTATAGGCGCTTATTCCTCCTGCCTTTAGGCTCTGGCATGTATCATAAATCAATACAATTATCATACCAACCCGAATTAAGTTAGCTCTACCACTGTTTTCTGTAACTCTGGTTGTGAGTATATTGTAAGTAAATTAATCTTATGGACACCCCAAAATGAATGCTAGATGTTGGAAAAATGAATCATCTTTGTGACACAATCATTAAGCTACAGAAAATGGGCACTGCAGATACTTCTAAAACATGCTTGCAATACCTTTTAAATAGTCTCATATGTGGGTATGGAGAGCTCAGCAAACTATAGAACCTGTTCCTAGACTTCATGCTAATGCTGGAATTTTAGGGACTATCGACTGTTTTTTAGGGACGGTGGAGGTCTGCAAGAAAGGCCGTCATATGGTCATGGTTGCACCACACACATCCAAAAGGTCTACCATAAAATGCATAGTGGGACAGCTACTCCTGCCCACCAAATACAACAAACATTCCATACAAAGGCCCTCTGCGCAGAGATTAGAGAACGTTTGGAATGTTTGCAGAGGTTGAAGGATTCATGTGGAATGTGCTCCTACTCTTCCACTCTGACAGTGTTACTGACAATGTCCTCCTTGTCCTCTTGCTGTTGCTAAGTGATGGTAGTTAGAAAGTGGGTGGTGAAGCTACAGCATCGGAGTGCATGAGTTGTGATTGCATGCCTTCAATGGAATCACAGGATTGTTCTCACTGCATCTAGCATTGTCAAAACAATTTCAGCTGTTCCATTTGCTGCGTGATGCCACCATGCGTCCACACTACCAAATGCTTCAATTGTGACCTTGAACAAAATAAACTCAAGTGCATGTTAGTGTATCTCCACTTCCTTCACCCATAGTTTATATTGGCTGGAAAAAAAGAATGAATAGCTTCTACAGCAATGGATGCTAGACCCAGAAGATCCTGAAAGGATTCAATACCACCTGATGACAGCTGAATATGTTCCTTACTTTGAAAAATAATCTACACTGATAGTCAAGTAAACCCTAATGAAGACAGAAATTGAGAAAAGGATATCCATAATCCAGGAATCTAATGAAGGTATCACCTGCTACATGCCAAATAAATACCCCTATAATAGGAAATGGGAGCTGTGGAAATCCCAGCAAATTTACCCCAAAAATATGTTCTTGGTTTGCAGAAGTGGAACAATCAAACATATATTAATGGAAATCCAACAGGAATAGAAACAGGTCTATTCAAAATGTAGGCATATCATGCAAAGCAGTTTCTCCAACCTCCCTTCACTTCTCCTCCACCCCTCTGACCTACAGGAAACAGCCTTGAACAATCGGGGCAGTCCAATAAATGTTTCAAATGCAAGAGACACATGGTAATGCCATTAGGAAAACCATGATCTCCTGAAGCCCTAAAAGGTTCATCACCTGCTTATATGCATGCCCATGCCCCTCACCATTGTTTACTTCTACACAACTCCCTCTTCTTCTGTTACACTATATTCCGGTCAATGCACCCTAAGCACACTCAGGTCCTGATGTCCGGGGGTGGGACCTAAAGCACCTTATTTCGGATCGGACATTGTGTACACACTTTGAGACTACGAAGGTGGTAAGATGGTGCAGTACATAAACCATAATACCAACAAACATAATAACCTCACTTTATCATTTGCATTCTTCTGCCATCATAAATTAGCTGAATTAATGTAAAGAAAACCTATGTGTGGTAGTGTCAAAAAAAGAGGCAACCAAGTAACCTTTCCCTTGATCTTAATAGCAGACCAGATAAGATAACTTCTTAGATGAGAATACAAGTGAGTGGTTCTTAATGGAGGTTAGCCATAAATTATAATCAATAAGATAGACATCTTCATAATCCTTTTTTTCAAATGTAATCTCTTGTATTTAGTACTAGTAATATTGTATTGTTTCACAATCGATGACGTGTCAACCGTTTTACCTTTACAGACTAATTGATGTTCCTTTTAGTTTTATTCTCTGCTCTTTTGAATTTGAATACGTTTGAATTAGGTTTGCCGCCTAAACTCACCTAGGCCCGTCCGCAACTAATCAACACATTGCCACACACATTGGCAAAACGCCAGGGGGAGTGTCGGCTTTGGACCAACTATGTCCTTCACACATTACCTGACATTTGCATGGGTTATTTTGCAACCGTGTTTATCCACGGAGGCTGAATTCACACAGTCTCCTTGCTACCACGTTGTTTTATTTATTTTTACACTTTTCACAGACATACCCATTAACGGCCTGTGGGCGACAACATTTCCTGTAACAGTACACCCCCTAGCATGGGCGTGTCACCGGCGCCCTATCAGGGCCCGGTACGTCCTTTTACTAGCGCTGCTCACACGGGGTGGGTGAGTCAGTTCTCCATGGCTACAGCGTCCTTCGTGTAGCTCAATGCCGCGGGTAAGTGCCCTGGCTACATTTCGTGGACACTCGGCGCCGCACCAGATCTTCACTCTCATTTTCTTGTTCGCTCCTGCACGCCCATGGAAGCACAGTGCCTGGCCCCCTGTGTCATTTGATTCAATCTGTTTTTGAACTTTGCATAGAATTCTTTAACCACAATTAGCTATATTTTAAAGGGGTTTCATTTGCTTCCCCCGCAGGTTTCCTAACTACATATGGAACCTGCCCACGTTTACTAATATGTTACTAGACTTCCAGTAGGCATCTAGTGCAACTGATTCAACCCACCAAGTCAAACCGAACAAGTAAGCATTATTGCATTGTTCTTCCATGTTTTTGCATTTTTTTTATACCTTTGAATGGGTATCATCAATATTAGCTTATTATTTTCTCCACCGGCTTGGACATTGCCACACAATTGCTTTCAATACTGGTTTCCGATGGTGAACCCACCATTTTAGGATCTCACCACTTCATGGGCATCACGGCAGCTTTTCTACAAAGGTAGGTACATGCCTGTCCCCCTTTTTATATCCATTTCAAGCACCAGTCTTGAGTCCAAACCTAAACTCAAACACTTTGATTTATAGGTTTCACAAACGAGTACTGGCGTTGATCGCTCACTAGGCGCTTGTGCTCCTGGTTGGCACTGAGGTGATTTTTGCATCAGAAAACCTTGTCTAGAAGATCCCCCCCACATTGACTTGGGTAAGGTTCCTTTTCTGGACAAGCCTAATTAGCAGTCATGTCAAACCCTCTGAAGAATTTGTTTATGTACCCTGTCAACTGAAGATAGTCTATTTAGAAGTGTATAGGAAGCCTATGTTATAGGATTCTCAGTATTTTTTGTTTGTCTGCTTCCCTGCAGGGATTATTACTTCTTTCTTTGCCCCAAAGAAGGAGTTTTTTTACATCAAGGGCCTTACAGGTGGCCCACCGAAACGTAATTTGGTCTTTCTTTGTTCAAATCCTAACCTTCTGGAAACAACATCATTTTGAGACCGTTCTTTTGACATGAATAAATCTGAAGAGCTTACGTAGGCAGACCTGTGAAGTTAATCTACAGTTTTGCACTAATGTATTTATTCAATTTACATTTGGTTTGTGTTTCATTTTCAATCCTGGCAGACCTGTTAATTTATACCTCTACTTATATGTATTTTATATTCTGTTTGTGTTTCATTTAATTGTTTAATCCTTGTGCTCTCCTTTTTATATGCACTTTTTCACCAAAATTGAATGGCAACTTGGTAATATGATTTTTTGAAAAATGTATGTCCCTTTTCATTCAATAAACTATTGAAATTATTTATAACATTAGCTCTATCTTCTTTTATTCTCTTAGATTATCTTTTGTTTTTCAAGGAAGAATTTTTGGATATCCTAGATACCATGATCATGAATTATGCAAATCAGACTATAGTCTATTAATTCATTTGTTTACAGCTTTTTGGTTTCTTGTTTATTTATTCTCTGCTCTGACAACCTGCTGCACTGAAACACGATTTACAACAAAATTCAAGTACAACATGATTTGGCAAATTTATCTGGCTTGAATACGTTGTGTATTTATAGAACATTTGAATAATTTTAATAGACCAAATCCCCAATCACCAGGTCTCAAACACGCACTACAAATGAGCCCAAATAAATAATTGAAAGGCATTGGCCATATTCATATTTGAAATGTCCGCCCATTCAGCCTTCTTAGTTCCACCATAACATATTACGGAAGCCTCAAGACCTTGGGCCTCATTCCGAGTGGGGTGGTAAGGGATACGGGGCACCGGTAAGGAGACTGGTGCCGGTAATCCCTTACAGCCCTACTACGAGTTCACTTAGCGGGTCCCTCCTTTAACGCCTGGTCTAACCAGGCGTTATGGACGGGACCCGTTAAGGGAAATCAGAGCCAATAACGGTACCGCAAATTGCGGTACCGTTATTAGCTACTTCCCCCTTCCCATTGAGCCCTATGGGGGCTCAAATGGGGAATGTTTTTTTCAATGGGGACTTACCGGTCCCGCAAAGGTCGGACACCGGTAAGTCCCCATTGAATGAGACCGGTGCCGGTACAGTTATTGGAGGCACTCGTGGTGCAAATAGCGCCATTACTACCTCCAATCTCGGAATGAGGCCCCTTATCCTGCGTGGACCATTGTGGGTAATTCATCATTCCGAATTAGCAACCCTAAACACATGATTAGGTGGTTCACAATTTAAGGACAAAGATTTGGGAAGGATTCTCTTCCATGCAATTATTGGATAGGTGGTAATATAACTCCTGAATATGATTACCAAGATGTGGAAACACGCACCAAATTTATAAGGATGGCTCCCCCACTTCAACCTTTTCTTGTGTGTAATAAAAAAAGACACATTGAAGTATGGACTACATGGTTTAAAGGACCATGAATTGGCATTAAATTACTTACTGCAAGCCTTGAAAAAGTGCACAAATGAGACCGAAACTCGTATTGGAATTGATGTTTTGTTTACGTATTTTGCTTTGTGCATAGCTATCAATCGAATGATGAAGGTATAATCCTAAATATCTTCGGGGATCCAGGTAGTCTTGAAGATCTCTGCCTTCTACCCTTTTTATTTCTCTAATTCCTTAATATTCCCCATGGGGAAAGTCTACCCTAATGTACCTATAAACCACTTTACAAGGAACTTAAAAAACGTTTTATCAGTTCCCAGTGTTGACGATCTGCTAAGTGCTTTGAATGATGTTCAGGTGTTTCAATTATGTTCATTGTTTTTATCTGCTGTTTTCTTATCTTGACTATTTATTATTTATTTGTTTGACTATTGGTCTGTACGTTCGAGCGCACCTTGGGGCTCCTACAATGGCACTGATGTGCTTTTTTAATAATAAAACACAGAAAGTAAAGAACCATAAGCCACAGTCGTTCGACGATAATTTGTGCATGTCTTAATAAACTGCATAGCGCCAACAATTCACTGACAGGTTGTTCAGGGGGAAAAGTGAACGGAAATACGTCTCCCTTGTCAAGTCTCTTTCGCAGCTTTGGGGGAATAGTTGACAAATACTCAAACAATACATCCACCTTCATTTTACCTGCAGGGTTCACAAAAGCTGTTTTTATGCGACCAAGTGCAATCAGAATGAAGTCAAGCATGGAATGGATGGAAAAATAGATAACCGCGGCTGACTTTCCATTTAGTGCAATTGATTATTGTGGCACCGCGGGCGGCCCGCGACACTAAAATATGAAAAGTGCCGTGTGACAGCTCCAGTGGAGGGGCGGGCGGCGGGAGAAGCGCGGCCTCGCGTCACGCGAGACTGCGCGGCTTTGCAGTACCTGTGCTCCAACTCCCGCATGGAGAGGACGACCCCCGACGTCGACGACCTCTGCTGTATGCTGGCCAGAAACGTGAACTCGCTTTTATTCCTGAAGAGCTGGATCACCTTCTCGCTCACGTGGGGGGCTGCATGGACTTCTCGCTCCACATCTAAGGGGACGACAAGGAAAACAAAAAAAAACAAGACGTGTTAGGAATTCTTAGTTGGGAACACAATCAGATTTGCCGTGTTTGACTTTAATTCTTAGCTCCGTGTTTACAATTGCTAGAGCTGGGCATCACGGTCTCGCCGCTCTTGCGTATTCGCTGCAACATCGGAATATGCCATCTTTGTCAATATGCCGCGCTTGTCACTTTGACGAGTATACAATTGGGCCGCCACTGATTTTATGACAACATTTCTGACATGACGCTGAGCCATTAGGGTGTGCTCCGAGTAGATTAACTCGCAGTAAATAAGGTGTGCTGCACATAAATGGTGTTTTAAAACCTGAGAGATGCCTTAAATCGTGGAGTCCAAAACCACTTAACTGCTCCAATTTCACCACCACTGTGACGCCTGTTATCTCAGTCCGCCGCACCTGCCTTTGCAGGCAGCAGTGCACAACTCATTACTGCCTACACAGCCATTTCAGTGTAAACTCGGAAAATCTCAGAAATCAGTAGCTTTGTCTAATCTGTCTTTTTCCAATGTTATTGTTTTATATATTTCTGAACTGGGGTGTGTGACTGGTCTCGGTAACAATTCTACCTCTATGTTGCTTATTTTTACCCTGATTATGTTATTAATCCGACTGCTGATCGATCACTTTGGTGGGAATTCCAGAAATCTAGCTAAAGGGTTTTCTACTCGATCCAGCTGAGACACATGTGTTTATGGATACACGACGACGCGTTGGCAATGAAAATCACCAGAGGCAATCCAGGATGCGTTTTACATAGTTTACACAAGACGTTACACACAGTGCATTAAGTGGGGGTAGAATTTGAGGGGGGGCCCTTATTTGGGGCGCGTGGCCTGCCTTATGGTCGTGCTCTACAACCTGATGGGAGTGGCCAAATACATTCCACTGTGTGCATGTGAACAAACGCTGCATTAAGCAATGCAAATGCCACGCTACATCTACACGTACATGTTCTCCGTTATCTGTCAGTGGTTCCTCTTTCCCTCACTGTGACGGAAAGAGAAACTGACAGATAAAATGTACGTGTCGAGGTAGTGTGGCATTTTCATTGCTCAATTCATTATTATGTGTTTATATGCAAAACCTGGAAAACCTTTCCTTTTCGTTGTACTTTTATCAGCAAGCAACTTACTGAGAAACTTGCAAAGAAAAGAAACTGTTTGTAATTTACCTAGTCGTCCGGCGCAGCGTGCAATCTCTCTTCTCCTCCAGGTGCAGCACCCAAGACCAGGCCAAAATGCCCCCATTCTGGAGTTGGGGCTGCAATTCCCTCTTTGCGAGGTGTAACCAGAGGAAGTTGCAGTACTGGCCCTTCCTCCTGCCACAATCCTGTTGGCTGACTGTGCTGTGACCGACAGCAGTGTCACCCGCAGCGTCGTGGAAAATGGAACTTCCTCTCGCGGGTGATGAGGGGAAGTTCCAGTTTGCCTGATGCTGTGGCTGACATGCTGTCAGTCACAGCATTTCGCAAACATGGCAACGGAGCGGGAAAAAGTCCTGCGGCAGCGTTGTGGGACCGTAGGGCCCTGGCAGTGCCCCGGTTGAGCCCCACTTTTTGGAAGATGCCGGGGCACAGCCACAGCTGATCCAAGATGCATTTAAAGCCCTGCATACACATGGAAAAAGGTTGTACCTGGTGTCAGTGGCTAGCTGGGAGAATAACTCAAACTCAACATGCTTGCCGTGGGAATAGGTTGAAGCCATGAGACACGGGTTATGACACCCCAGAAGGGTCTCCTCAGCCCTCTGTGACCCAACCCCACCAACCTCCCAGGTGATACGTTGAGTACCACCGTTGTGGGTCTCAATGATGGTAATAAGTAACAGCATTTACCAGGCGCCTGAAACTGGCTTCCCGGAGACAGAGGAGCTACATGAATATCAAAATATAACGATAAGTGTAATTTACTTATATACGAGTAACACACACACACACTGGGTGATTACGCATACATTTACACAGTTGTATGGCAGTAGTGGACCAGGAAAAGGGGACATTCACAAGGGTCTGTCAAAGAAACATGGGTGTCTCAATGATGGGGTTAAATGGGGAATCTAACCACCCACAAAAGGTTAACTTATTCATTTGCTGTGATTTCAACAGAGTGTGATGTCATTTTCACTGCTGCAGTGATTTCGGGGACATTACACCGCTGCCCCAACAGTCAAGTTCAAATGACCTGTTATATCCTGTATGTTACTTTGCAGGTTGGCAGGGTATTTTGCAAGAAAGGTGTCATGCATCCTTTTCCGAAATGATCTTAGTAATTGAAAAGTGTAAATGAGACAGATAGCCATTGTAGATGCATAGTTCTTAAGAAGTCCTCATTTGTGGGTTTAATTAAGCTTTATAGGCCTAGCCCAATGGCCGTACCAGCAGTTATGAGCACTGAAGATCAAGTTAAAGGGCCGATGGCCTGGTCTATGAAGCTATTATGTCATACAAAATAAAAAAAGGCTATCTCCCGGAAGTGGTTGCAGGGAATTGGCTTGTTCTTGGCAACCACTTAACCTGATCAGGAGGTCAGGACTTAGAAAGGAGCCGAGCAGCTGCTGGGTGTGGCCCGGCAAGGTGGATGCATGGGTTATTAGGAGGATGCTATGATATGATAGGTTATTCAGAACGCACTTAACCCAGAGGTTTCTAAGCGCAGACCCGGGGATGGAACCTCTGTTGCGGCGTGTCATCTTGCTTCCAAGGCGAGCATGTTACCTCTGAGCTATCCTACCGAGACAAATGCCGGGCCATGTCTGCATTGTGCAGTCTGGCAAAGATTTTATCTAGAAAAGCGAGGGGAGCGCAGAACTATCTGCCCACCAACTCAGTAAGACGAGGAGAGGGGGGATTTTGTGCCCAGCCCCGTCTTTCAGGTGTGGCCTGGGGAAAGGAGCGCCATGCCACTCCACTGAGGGTTCTCGGCGTGGAAGTCCTTCTGATCACGGGAGGGACTGCCATGCCTACTGCCATGAGGGGAGCAATACTGATAGCAGGCCTCACAGAAGCTCCTATTATAAGAGGGAGCCTGCTGAGAGCTCTATAAAGGCTGCAGGGCTCTCGGTACGGTTTTTCCTCTCATGGCGGGAGCGCTGCGCTGACAGCCGCGTGCTGTGCTGGTGAAAGGGCTTGCGAGAGCCCTGCTGTTAGCACAGGAACACTGGGGGAATGACATAGTTTCCCCATAACCAGCTCATATGGCCAAGAAATTGGCCACATCACTCTCCAGCACATAAGTCATTTTACCACACTTTTGTGTAGAAGTAACATGTCTCCTGCCGTGGTCTACCAAAACACTCATGCAGTCCCATGCATCTTAATAGAAAGTTGAAGGTGCCCCATCATTTCCCTGCCAGAAGAAACTCATTACGCAATTGACTGGATGAGAGCTGAAGCATGTTCTAGATACCAGTCTATGCTCCTAGACCCCAGGTCGCCTTATGGATTATGATATGAGCTTGTACATAGAGGTGGCTGGGCTGGAAGCCTTACAGTTGGGATTACACCTACACCACTCTGGGAATGGTGCACTGCTGCTGTGCTGATGCACCAAAGCTTCGATCGTATTGCGGTACCAACCGCGTACAATTAGACCACGTTTTCATAATTTCACATATTTTAAGAAACAGGACGAATAAGGCAGCTGGAAACTGAAAGTGGTAACTACTCAGGCAGTTTATTACGAGTCCTGGAAGAAATGTGCAACATTTAAAAAATGTAAATAGCAATAATTAAACAAAATAAACATTGCTTTATCTTGGGACCCATTGGTTTTAAGAGGATTGTGCACACAATGTTATACATGGGTGACATTTGCATATCTATTTGCATGTGTTTGTCAGAGCATCTGGAACGTAAATCCTGCACAGAGGTTACTTTATTCAAAACAGTGCCTGGGATTGTGTTGCACTGATCTTCCTGACTGATATCACCTCTGCACACCGGCTGGGGAAACGGGGGTCCTAACCTGTTCCCACCTAGAAAATGTCGTAGAAACACAGTCGTCGCTGCCGGCCTGTATTCCCGGTGCATAAGGAAGTGCCATGTATATTGGGGGAAGTTGTGGATTCCAGTAGTGGAAATGCACCTCCAGAGAGGTACATGCAATTGCTTGATATGATCACTTGCCTTGCAGTAGCAGGAAGTAAAACAGGCAAAGACTGATCTGTATTGACTTGGTTTGCTCAAGTTCTTTTTCAAGGCATTATGAAATGCCACGCTTGAAATGCACCTTCACAGCCATGTCTTATTCTTAGTGCTGGAAGAGTAGGGGTGCTGCAGGTCCTTATTTGGTATTGCTTTTACTTTGTTGGAGGTTTGGAATGCATTCGGAGAGATGTGTTGCCTATGAGGACTGCTGACTTCAAGCCGTAAAGCAAATCCCCGTTCTCTAGACTCCTATTATGTTAATATTATGCAGTACTATGAATCTCAGTCTGTAGACACTAGTGACCGTCCAGTACATATGAAATGTTTCATAATGTAGGACTGCACATTTATTTTTTCATTGTAAAACCTTCATCCGATTTTGTGAAGTGTCCGCCATTTTCGGTCTTATCTTTGCAGAAGGGGATTTTCTTTTGCTGCAGCCAGGTGTCATATTTTGATGCCCTTTCATGACGTTAACAGGGTCACAGCTTTTCAGCCTTCTTCACCTTCATGTGGGATGGGGCTCCTTACAGCAGATTCTGCTAATAAAATGTAATATACCATATTCGCACTGGGGAAGGCGGCATTGCCGACCAGAGCTCCTGGAAACACAGATGAAAACTGCCAGTGTCTGCTTGCATTCCCCAAGCCACATGGACCCCTTCCCAAGGTGCTGCCCAGGGATGTCATTTAGGGGTCGCCAGAGGTCGCAACAGCGACCTCTGAGGTCTCCCTTGCGACCACTAAAAAGATTTGTTTTTCTTTTTTTGCAATGCAATGCAAGCTCCTGGGCTGTGGCCCGCACCATGTGGCTCTTTACTGCTGGAGTGACGGGCTTTCTTGTTCAGGCCCCTTAAAAAAATAAGAAAAATAAGAACAGGAATGCCACAAGTCTAACACTTTCAGCACTGACCCTAAATAAGAAAGAATAGGAATACCAAATGTGTCTTTCTGGAATTCTATACAATAATTGCAAGACTCATTAAAGGTTTATTTCAGGCACACTTCAGGGGGTGAGTCACTGATTTAGTCTGTTCTTAAACGCCTCAACTCAGCCTTTCATCCTTCTGAGGTCGATAAACGAGTACCAACACAGGTTGGGTGATATTAGGTGTATAATTTTTCTATATAAAGCACTTAAGCGTAAGTGCTATATAATAACACATCATTATCATTTGGTCATGGATGTCTGCTTGCATTCACAGTAATTTGGTAATATGGGCTATAACACTCTGATCTTAACAATACATATGGCGATCCATTCTTGTATGAAATGTACATCACATTATAGTGATATCGTAACCATATCTTTCGCAGTGTACAATGCTATGTGATGCCACTTCCTGTTTTGTCAACAGGTGAAAGGTTGTGTTCCATCACTTCCCGCGATATGAATTTGGGGTGGGGTCAAATGACATCACTTCCTGTGATGTCATCAGGGGGTCATGGGTCGTGTGATGTCACTACCACTACCCCTGGCATTTTGGTGAAATGATGTCCCTGGTGCTGCCATCCTTTTTTTTGGTGCAGTGGCCCCCAGTTCCTCCCTCACTCCGCTCTCTGGCCCATGTCATCCTCAACACCCCCATCGTCTGCAGTCCCGGCTCAGACTGCTGAGCATTTTCCTGTCTATACCGGGACGCCAAAATAGACAAAGAAATGGGACTTCATACCTTTTTTGTTTAGCATGGCTCTTGTTTGCTTTTTTGATCCAAGACTGGGCATGCACAGGACAAACTCAGCCTCTCCGATACAAAAAATAAAAAAAAACATTTAAACTAGTCACACCCCATACAAAGCCCTGCAGTGCGAATAGCAATCACCCTCTTGCCCCCCTTCTCCCCAACGCCTGGGCGATTGCTTTAATATGTGTGTAATACAACACAATATCGTTCTGAGCCTCTAGTAATGGCATCACAGTTATTTGATTGCATTCTCCTCTAATTGTGATGGCAACAAACACTTGGCATACCTGTGAAAAGCAGTCAGTCTGGAATTTGCAACTTTGTAATGTAATGGGAAGAAAGCTCCGAAGTGACATCTCACATTTCTATAACGCATGACAGCCAACACTATTCATATACAAGCCTGTAAATAGCTGCATTATTATAGTCTGGCTGTGACATCACTGCTCACCTACAGTCAGAAATGGCATCGCAACTGTAACTGAAATAACGCATTGCATTTGGTTGTAAAGTCACAATGCCTGTTAGAGCACTTACTAGAAGGTGTGACTAGAGTTTAAGATTCCTTTATTCTATAACAACTTTCTGTGACAATTTACAGCCATTAATAGATAAGGAACTGTTTATACTAGTATGTTTATTTTGTGCACTGCGGATGAGTAGCACAGCAGAGCAGGATTCTGTCTGCAAACTATTAGTCATTTAAACGACAAAATGTCTCTTTAATGGATGGCATTAAACATCCAAAACGTGTTTGTATTTAATCTGTACATATTCTAATTGATTGTATATGAATAATGAACAACTGTATACTTTGGCAGTCACTGCATAGTGGTGTAACAGCGCAGATGCCGGTCTGGAAAATGACATATTGTGCCCCACTGGGGGTGTATAGAGCTTAGACTACAAACAAATGGAAAAGGGCATCAGTGGAAGGGCGGTGGGGAGGGGGGGTGTTTAGAGCAGATTTAAAGAAACATGAACGATGTGTACAGGTTAGAGATGGGTTGGAGGTAGGGATGGAGATTGTGATAGTGTGCAAGCCTGCAGTGTCAGTTAAGAGCAAGCAAAGGAAACTGCAGATCAGGAAAATGGCTAGCACATAATACTCTTAAGCTTCAGCATTTAACCCACGAGGGCAGTTCTAGTTCTTTAAAGGAGTGCTGATCACTAGGTGGTTTCATGATCATTTTCAATACTAAAATGGCTTAAAATCATGACTATTTTTAGGAAGATTGTAAATACCTGAACCATGTCTCATTGGTTCCATGTGCCCAATACCATGTTTACCCTCTGCAGTACTTCCTAAGCACCCAATGCCATTTCTGATACAATATCTTGTGGTTATTAAAAGAAACAAAATAAACTGTTTGGCTAGTGATTAAAATCCTATGCTCTTAACGGCGAGAGAAGGATATATGTCCCCCAATCTTTGGCACAATTGTTACAGAACAAAAAAAACATGTACTTTGTTCATATGTAACAAGCCAGCCATTGTTTGACAATAATAATAATAATAATAATAATAATAATAATAATAATAATAATAATAATAATAATAATGGCTATTAGCATAGTGCCCACCACAAAATAATCTGTAGGTGCTTGGTTAGTAGTGATTATGATCCAATTCAATGGTTCTCATTTTAACAACTCAAGGAGGATGCAATGTTAAGCTGGTTGAGCAGAAATTGGAAACTGTGGTGTATAGGTACTGTGTAGATGCTCAGTTCACTGAGTTATCTTCTGTAATTCGATGACATGACAAGAAGATGTGGCATGCATTTTGTGAAATAGATGTCATGTTTGTATTTTTGGAACAATGAGATAAATATGGAAAGTTTCTCCTGGAAGAAAGAGCCTTTGTACATTCTTGCTTTCATGTGGCCTTTAAGAATGCGCTTATTCTCCCTATCCCGAAAGAAAACCTTCTCTTCACTCATCTTCTCCTGCTACCTTTCGCCCTATCTCTCTTCTACCCTTTCTTTCCAAAATTCTTTAATGGCCTGCTTATGCCCAGGCAACCGGTTGTCTGAATCTTTGCTCGCTTGTCCCTTCTTTGCAGTCTAGTTTTCATCCATTTCATTCTACAGAAACTGCTCTCCAACATCTTTCTCTCGTCAAAGCCAGCCACTCCAAATGCTCTTCTATTCTTACTCTCCTCGATCTGTCTGCAGCGTTCGACACTCTGGCCCGCTCTCTTCTTATTTCCTCTCTTTCCACTTTGGATATCTGTCGGCCTGCTCTCAAATGGTTCCGCTCTCACCTTTCGCAACAGACCTATACCGATACCTGGCCTGGACACTCTTCTCCTTCACTCCCTCTTCTTTATGGTGTCCATCAAGGCTCAGTACTCATGCCTCTTCTTTTGTCCTTTTACAATGCTCCCCTTTCTGCCTTTATCTCTTCCTTCAATCTCTCTTTTCACTTATACGCCGATGAGACTCAAATCTTTCTCTTCTTTTGCTCCTTTGATTCTGTTCTACATGCTACTGTTTCAAACTGTCTTTCAGTTTTCCAGAACTGAATGTCTTCTCATGTTTTACATCTTTCAAAAACTGAGGTTCAGTTGTCCCCCCTCCACTATCTCTCCCTCCCCACACCCCTTCCCTCTCTTTCCCCTATCCTCTCTTCTGTTTTCACAATCAGCGCACAACTTGGGCATTATCTTAGATCCTTCTCTCTCTTTTCTCCTTCATATTTCTTCCATCGCCCACTCCTGTTGATTTACTACTTCTAACATTCACCGTGCTCGCTCCTATGTTTCTTTTCATGCTACTGAACTTCTTCTCTTCTCTGTCGTCTTTTCCTGCATTGACTTTTGTTAATCTTTACTGCTTGGCCTTCTTACGTTCCACCATATTCTTTTTTGCTCTATTTACAATTCTTCTGTCCATCTCCTTTTCTCCTTACCCCTTCAGTCCCCCATCACAGCCTCCCTGCGCTCAATTTAATTACTTCCTTTTGAATCTCATCTTCTTTATCACTTTCTTTTGATTGGTTTAAATGCACTAATGCCTGCCCCATCCTTTCTCTCCACCCTACCCTCGTTCTATGTCCCCTCGAGCCCCTCATGATCACAGAATCTATTTCTTTTAACTGTTCCTAAGCCTCCTTGGGCCTCATCCTGTTTCTGCTCCATTTCACTTCTGGCTCCTCAACATTGGAGCACTCTTCCACCTCTCACTTAGCTCCTTCTCATCTCTTTGCATCTTCCAAACAAGCCTTAAACTCTTCCTTCTATCGTCTCTTGTCTTCTAAACGGTTTGCTCTCTCTCTCTCCGTTGATGTAACTTCTACCTATGCTTAATTTGTATCATTTTGTAATTTACTATTTTTTGGATAATCTTTTATAGTTTAGCGGCAAAAGGCGCTTTATAAATTCAATTAAATAAAAAAATAAAAAAATTCAAGTAAAGTGTGTCAGCCATTCTCCCTGACAAAATGGCATTCTGTAAGATGAACAGAGCTGCCACATGAGGGCCTTACAAAAAACAAACCTGTTTTGGGAAAGTGACCACCTTTGCTCATCGCAAGTGGTTGGCATTGAAATAAGGGGTTGATGACTGAACAGCCAATTAAGAATAAAGCTTTTTGCCTAATGAAGAATTGTCAGTATTGTGTGTAAAGAGAGTTTCGCAAAGGCGGTACATGGTAAAATTGGCAGTAACCTAGTTACTGCAATTTGACCACTACACCAAATTATGAGTTTTGGTTTTGAGTGGAGGATTTACCTCCAGCGAAACCCTGGACTTAAATCTTCCCACTCAATGTCCACAAATCAGCAGAATTGGCGTAATTACTGCATTAGAAATTCCACACAGTAATTCCGCAAAATATTTCCCATTGGGTCCCAAGGACCCAAAATAAATGGGGAATAACACTGCCACCACCACTTTTAATCAGGCTGAAATTCCGTCTGACCAAGTTGCGGTAACAGTAATTCCTCAGGCTATTTTGTGGAGGATTTACCTCCGAATTTCAGCCTAAAACCAGGCGTTAAGAAAGGGATACGCTAAGGGACCTCGGAATAGGGCGCAAAGGGATTACCGGCACCAATGTCCTTAACGGTGCCCGGTCTCCCTTTGCGCCCACCTCGTAATGAGGCCCAATATGAACCTGTCAGGTTGGCTGAGCCTTCAGGTAATGCCCTGCTGCCGAAGTTAAGGGCCCCAATAAAGCTAACATGCTTAACATGGGACTGGCCATTCTGTTGCCAGCAGTGACAGTCTGCTTCCAGTTTCATATCACCAATAAAAAGATGCTGGCGGGCAAGCATTCATTCATGAATGGAATCCATGCAAAGATGGCTGTCATGGAAATAACTAAAGGGCCTTCTGAAACAAGACCCATTTCCATTGCAGCAAGAAAGGAGGTGAAGAAAGAAGGAGGAGACAAGTAGCACGGCTTTAGGCAAGTGGGAGGGATGTGTTTCTGTGCAAGCTGATGCTGGCTGGCAAGTGGGAAGTGAGTGTCCGAAATGGTGGTGAGAGCATTCTGTTATTCCTGTGAATAGTGCCAGCCTTAGGAACAGAACGAAGGCTCAGCGGCTTCACAAGGGTATTCAGTTTTCATAAAACAGCACTTCTGAAAATCCTCTATTAGCAATTGGTATAGGGGGAGCCATGCACATTTACATGTCACGGGCAAATCTATGGTGGCATGTGTGTGCCTCACCGCTTGTAATTCTCTCAGACAACACTTCTACCACTGCTGCCCACTCTCAGGGTGTGAAGTTGGAGGTGGTAGCAGGGGAGGGTGGGGCTCTTGTAAACATAGGGAACATGGAGAAAGAGCAGCTGGCAGCGGGAAAACATGACACATTAGGAAGTGGGATAATGCAGGGGTTGTGGCCATCCACAGATCGGGGGCTAGGAGCATACACAGTGGACCAGGAAGTAGGATTGGGAAGAGGGAGGGCAATAAGGAGAGAAACGGCATCCTATAATAGAGGGTGCAGAAACCTGCTTAGCGGTTTCTTCTTGATCTTAATTCGGGAGAAGGGAGCTGACTGTGCGCAGTCAAAGATAAGAAATGATCTATGTCCTACAATTATTGTGGAGAAGATTGGTAACACCAGAAATACCAGTGGTAATGTCCAATAAAACAGACTTAACAAAGCCGCCCGAGTTGCCCAGTAGCATAGGTGTTGTTCTGCTCAACAGTTCTGGAGTATGAAGGTGTTCTATCCAAGGATGTATCTCATGTGGGTCTTCTTGTCAGAAATCACAGCATAACACTAAGAAGGGCTGCAAAAAGGATAATAATGACATGCATAAATGGAACAAAGCCAGTTTTGCGCAGGGATGAAAACTTGGATCAAAAGTAGAGCTGCAGTCTCGTGTATGAGATGTTCACTTCGTACTCCAGAGTCAAGAGCACTATTGTTAGATTAGGGACTTTACTACAAAAAAAACATGATTAATGAAACATGATGACTACCCCTATATAACACCCCTCTCTTAGAATCCCCCTGACCCCACTGAGCCGAGAAGTAGTTCTGTTTTGCAAGTTTAAAAGGTTTATTTGAGAAATAAGACAAAATATAGATACCACGCTTTTATAATAAATTAATAATCGATATCGCCCTTATAAATATAATGTTAATCAACAATGGGTAATCTGACACTAGCACACTTCTTTATAATCAATGAGGAGTTAGTATAGGATGGATTAAGTAGCAAAAATGCTTTTATGATTTCAAGGGAAAAGCAATGAGGAATAAAATGCAGTACAGAAATACTTGAGATGATTTTAGCAAAAGATAATATAATCACTTTTTCTCTGGCAATTCACCCCCCTTCCCTATGCAATGTAAGACATGGAAGTAGATGGAAAGAGGAGCACACAGTTCTCAGGAATGCAATCAAATACAATACGAAATTCAGTTCCCCCCCAGCAAGCTTAGAGAAAACCGGTATGAGTTTTAAAACACAGGCCCAAGTGCTTTGAATGTGGTGGCAATGAAGTGAGAAATATGCTGAACATGCTTTTAATTCCCTTTAGGAGGTTCAGGGTGAGTGAGAGATACTTGGGATGAGTTCAGGCTCACTTTAGCAAAGATTCAGAGATGGTGATTAAGAGGCAAACAAATTTTTAGCAAGGAAAGAAATGACTCTGATGGTTACACGTGGCTGGATTTTTAACCAAATCGCAAATCGCGGTAAAATTCTCGAGTGCGTGAATCGTGATTACGGCAAAAGTATAAGGAGTAGCTAGGTTTGTTGGAAAGCTGAGATACTAAGCTTTCAGAGGAAAGTTAAATTTCGTTCCTATCCCAAACGGTTCCAGAGATACGGACGATTAAATAAAGGTAGATTTTCGGATTTAAAGTAAACTCAAAATGACAGGTGACAGCTTGCAGCTTCAGAATTGACAGGTGATAGTTGTGAAGCTTTACAAATGACAGATGACACGATTTCTAGGAGGCTGTTCTACTTAGGTTAAAATAGTTTCGATTAGATTATTTTAACTAAGAGATTGGTTCTGCACAGTTCTGCTAGGTACTCACAATATAAATTTGAAATAGGCCTCACCACGGATCTGGTCAGGTTTTGGACTGGACTCCGGTTCTGGTCTCGGCACTTCACAGTGATCTGGGTCAGCTCTCTGGTTCTGCTCACAGCGGTCTGGGTCACTCTGGATCTCTGGTCTGGTCTGTCCGGATACAGCGGTCTCTGCACGGCTCCTGGATCTCTGCACTGGCCCTGGCAAAAGTTCTTGGCAAGGGATTCAAGCAGCTCGCCCGGCTGTGAGTAGCTTGCAATGATTTGAGGCCTGTTGCAGAGAACTCAGCTTGTGGTTTTAGGCCTCTGATTTAGGTTCTAAAGTATAATTTCTAGGTTCTGGAGTATGTAGCTGGAGTCAGTCTGGAACTGGTATCTTCTGGATGTTGTGTGGTGCGGCAAAACGCTCCGCAGCAACTGGATTTGAATGTCTCTACCTGTCCCAGCAGTCTCTTTTTATGTGTTTTGAAAATGGGTGTGTGCCTGGGCCTAGCTAAGCCTGCCCCTCTGTACTTGTCATTGGCCCAATTCTCCCCTCTCCCATGATTGGGGGAAGGAAATGTGAGTCAGAGTGATGCTGTAGGTTTTATGGGTCAGAGGATCCTCCACTGGTCAGTTTGCCCACAAATCTATTTCTGACCCAAATACATATTTATCAGATACACAGTTGTTTGTCATTGCATACACACATCATGCATTACTGATGGGAGGCACTGTTCCGACCCTGGCGTTTCTAGGAGCTTGGGTAAAGAAATGGCCACTTTTTGCGCTTTTTGGTAGCTTTCGCCATATCGGATTTTTCTCCAAATTTATACAATTGTGTGCAAGGCATGTGGGCATTTAGATAAGGAAGTGTCAGATTTTTAACATGCATACATTTAGAGTAACAGCCTCTTTTCCGCTCGTAAACCCCCAGATCATACCACCGGGTCCTAAAACCTCTTAAAATGTGGGCAGAAAAATCACAAGAATTATGGTATCATTTAGATAATTTTGACAAGTCCACACCATGAGTTATACATCTTTCTTAAAATCATATTCTGGCCAACAGGGGTGTGTCTTCCCAGGTCACATGGTGGAGAAACCAGTCTATCCACTTTCTTTAAGCTCAGCTAGTCCTCAGAGGGGGCTGCCCCTCCCCGTTTCTGCCAAGAGGAAGCCTCTTTACGACCTCCCCTATAAACCCTCTGCCTGAGTCAAGGAAGGGCTTTGTTCAAAAGGAAGCCATTTACGACCCCCCCCCCCAATAAACCATCTGCCTGGGCCCTTTGTTTAGTTTCCTGCAGTCCCCAGGTAATTCAATCAGAGAGTGTGTGACCTCCTTTTGGCAGGGGCAACAGAATGCAGCCAGGCCTGGGAACCTGTCAGGCAGAATTGGAATCTCTTTAAGCCAGTTTTTAGCTACATGTCATTTTGGGTTCTCAGTTTAAATCAAACTTACAATTTTTACACATGCAGCTAGAATGCTGATTCTAAGTTCAAAACTATGACATTTCAACAGTGACAAACTATGTGACACTCAAAAGTAGGTCACTCATTTATTCTAAACATTTTGATTTTAGTGTCTTTCAGTTTGGTTTAGCACTCAGCCAGTCTTGTTATCAACATTATTTTGGGCTCTTCATCTTCCCAGATTTTGTAGGCACACAAAACTTCATACTGCCAGATGTCTGCTGGTGTTCAGTGAGATTTTTGGACGTGTTGCAATGTTTGAAAATAGGCATTTTGAGCTGGCATTCAGAGAAACCAAAGGTCATTTTAAAGCGTTTTTTTTTTTTTTAACAGGCGCTGCTGTTTTACCTTTGGCACCCATTCCACTCATGGCACCAAGGCCCATCATGCTCGCACTGGTGCGTGGCAAGTTAGGCAACCATTTTGGTGTGCGCACAAACTGCGTGGTTCTCCTGGATTCTGGCGCACATGTGGGCTTTTTGGCCATCTTGGATTTTCTAAGCCCACAGCACCAAATGTTGCAGCATGATAGCTCAAACGTGGGTCAGGACACCCAACAATATCCATATGAAGACAAAAATACATCTCTAGAGAGCTGTGTGGTATTGTCTCAATTATAAATGTTCATCCATCCACTACATCACACCCTGGGTTTCTGCTGCACTCCTTCATATCATACCGTTTGATGCTTGAGATGCTCAGACTACAATGGGCCTCATTACAGGCCGCCTCATTACGAGGTCTTCAGCGGGTCCCGCAAGGACGTCTGGTGAAACCAGGCGTCCTTAGCGGGACCCGCTAGCAGATCAGGATACTAACAATGGGCCCGTCATTAACAGGCCATTTGTTAGCATCCTCCACATTCCCATTGAGCTATATGGGGGCTCAAATGGGAATGGAGATGTACCGGGTCCCGGGAAAGGGAATTACCGGGCCCTCCAAGGTTGGAATGGCCCGGTAATTCCCTATTCCTGGAATCCGGACACGGTACCCGGTATGGGGATAGCCATGCCAGTAGGAACTGCATGGCTACCTCCATACTCGTAATGAGGTCCAAATGTGTGCTCTCTCTCTGTGAAGAGCTCCTCTGCTCATTGGAGTAATCATTGGTAAAGGAAATACCTACAATTGATGGCACAAGATGAAAGTTTGGTCACAAACAAGCATTATATTTAATAGATAGCATGCATAAGCAATGAAGGTGTGTGTGTTGGACACAAACACCATCTCCTGGCAGTAATGTAGTTGACAGGAAATATTGAAATATGAAATACTCTGACAGCAACATACCACTGGTTAGAAATTTTACACAATTATTTATTCAAAGAACTTCTTATGGTAAGTGTGGTAAGAAGAACGATAACTGTCAAGTTTGATTAATATAAATGAAATATATTTAACTAAACAAAATGTATTGTGCACAGCTTTTCATCCCCATAATTTTAAACTCACAATATGACATTTTCCTCATTAAAGCATGGTTTTTCATCCAAATATTGTGTCTTTGTGCAGCCATGTTTCCTACATGACACATAAACTGTATTTTAATATATGTGAGGCGATATCTCACTGCACTATACACCATGCATTATACACATTGAATTAAATTGTTGCTAAACAATCCATTAATAAGTTCTGGTGGAGTGAAAAGTCCAACATGACCACTTTATTCTACTTGCATACTTGTCACTTCAAATGTAGCGGAGTCCTGTAAAATCGGGCCTCTGCTTATTTAACTCATTTCCCAGGACAGAAGGTCCAAAAATCAGCTCTCTGGCATCACAATTAAACAGCAGTACTTCTATTAGCTGAGCTTAACAGGTAGAACTGTGTGGATTCAGAGCATATGGTACATCATATAAATCCAAACAAAGTGAAAGCCAATATATTCAGAAAATCCCCATTTTCTGGTATTTTCACAGTTTATAAGGGATACCCAATCAAAATGTCAATGGTCTGCTTCTTACTGAAACAATAATTAAAAAAACAGCCTTGGAAAAAGCAAAGTGATTCATTTATTTAAATGACACTAAAATGAAATCATATTATAGACTATAACATTGGAATGTTGTGCTTGATTTAAAAACTGAAAACAGATTTTAATGCAGCAACACATTCCCCAGTATACACTTATAAATATGATATATTAATGTGTGTGCACTAATATTAATGGTGAATATTTTAATAAGGTTCTGATATTACATCGTATTGCAAGGTTCTGAAACCTTTGGCTCTACAGATGTTTTGGCCTACGAACCCCAAGATCCTGCACTAATAACTACGTTAGCTACGACTGAAGGATATTGTAGTCCAAAACATCTGGAGAACCAAAGGTTGCAGAACCCAATGTTAGTAGTACAGAAAGGATGTCTACGGATTTAGAATGTTCTTCTGTGTTTGTCTTAATGTTGGATCAGGCCCATAACATATGAGAGAAAAATAGATTTCAGTCCAATTTGATCATTACACCAGATAGTAGGAGAGAAATTCACCCCTCTCCAGATGGAACAATAAATTCGACCAATCAACAAAAAGGGGTGGATAATTGGGATTGTCAGTATCTGAAGAGAAACAATTATTGGTGCCAACCAATGAGAAAATGCTGCATCAAATGATGCTGACTTGCTGGAATTTACTAAGTATTTTAGGATAAACACACAGGAAATAGTGAGAGTTCTTGGGAAATCGGCAGACAAAGGGAGCCCAAAAGTAGATACAAAAGAATTAGTCATATCTGGGTCCGGTACAAGGATTCATTTCCTAATTTAGGGTCCGCGGACACCTCTGGACCAATCAGAGAGCAGTGTGATGCGCGCTGATATCATATGTGTTTGGTGATTGGTTGATTAAAACATGAGGTGTGTCAAAACTTTTTAAACAGACACCATGGTCGATTCACGAACAGCACGTGTAGCCTCGGACATTGCGGTAAAACATATTAACAAAAAACAACATTGCACTTGTCAAACAAATTAAACCTTCTCTGGGGAGGATAGGGATGATGAAGATGGAATGTGATATGGCTATAAAAAGCCCACAATGGGTGTGTTTTCTCTCTATGAAGTCCACAAACAAATCAGATGTTCGGGGACATTCCTGTGATGTTGGCAAACTTCTCAGATGTTCGGGGACATCCATGCATATTTCTGCATTACAGGGTCGGTGAAAAGCAGTTTTTGGATTGCTTGTAACTTTTCCGCCAATCAATGATACTACATTAGATTTTGCAATATTATTTTAGACCTGACCCTAAATGATTAAGTATGGTGCTGTTTTGCCAAGAGGGGGTCCCAAAATATCTTAAATGCTTATACATTTGGTGCCATTTGACAAATCTGCACACAAGTTTGCAAAACGATTTTAAACCTAGATTTCAATGTTTTTGCAAAGATTGGTGAGGTTTTGTCAAAAGAGTCTCAACATTTTTAGATGGTTTATAACTTTGTTGCTTTTTGATGAATCTACACAAAGGTTTTCAAAAAAATTGTAGACCCAACATTGAATGTTTGTGCAAAGTCTGAAGGGATATGTCAAGCGGGGGCTACGTTGTATGACTATCATTTTTAAGTAAATTTTGACACTTTAAAAAAATAAAACATGGATGAATTTGAAGCAAACACGTGCAAGGATCCCTGGAAAGAACCTGAAAGCATAGTTTTGCAAACATGTCCGTGTTTTATTTTTTGAAAAGTGTCATAATGTAGGTACAAAGAATAGACACTCTGGTTAATGGCCATGAATAGGATGGACCTTAAATGGGGTTAAAGTGGGCATGGCCACCAGGGACCAACTTTTTTGAAATCGGGATCTGTATAGTGCTTGTGGCTACAACCCAAAGTGCTGGACAGGATTGCAGCAAGCATTTGCAAGGAGCATCAGCAAGGACCCCAAAGCATGGTTTTGCAAATCTGTCCTGTGTTTTATTTTTTCTAAAGTGTCAAAATGTAAGTACAAAAAATAGTGCTATAACTTTGGTGCATGGACAGTGGGCCTGGCCCTCAGCAAGGACAAATGCCTACTCTGATTTACTTGTTGGGGCATGCAGCATGGCGAAGCCCTAGGTTTAAATGGGGAAAAAAATTCTGCTTGCAGCTGCAGCCCGAAGTGCTGGACGGGATTGCAGCAAACTTGTGCAAGAAGTGTCAGCAAGAACCTGAAAGCATGCTTTTGCAAATATGTCCAGTGTTTTACTTTTTGAAAGTGTCACAAAAAATAGTGATAGAACTTTGCTGCCTGGGAAACACCAGAGTGTGGATTCGCCAAGAGCCATCATTTAATAACTGCAATTTGTTAGATGAATCAGCCTGGTCAGTGGGCCTGGCCATCGGCAAGGACACATATTTACTCTGATTTGCCTGTTGGGGAATGCGGCATTGGCAAAGCCCATGCCCCATGGATTGCAGAGACTGGCCATGGCTGCAAGCCTGACCACTGGCCATTGGTCACACTATGAGAGTATAGTAGACACTGAACTGGGATTCAGGGTAAGAGTAGTCGATAATGGGGGTGGTTTGGTAGGGCTGTGGTCATGGTCGAGCCTGATGCCCTAAGAAATTCAACCATGGCTTTCAGCCCCAGCATGCACTGCTGATAACGACAAACATCAGTATGCATGCCAAGAAATATGCTTGTTAAAGGAGGTTTACAGTTCTTTCATATATGTCAAAAGAGGAATTATTAACAACTTATATACAGTGATGTAACATCATGAAACATTTTCACTCATAAAAACCTATGAAGTTCACAGAATAAATATTGTTAAAGGGATTTTATGGTTAAGTTTCGATAATAAAAACCTATGAAATTCAGTGAAAAAACGTTGTTAAATGGACATTATGATTGCACATAAATCTGAAAAAAAATGAAATTCACCATTTATGGTAAGTGAAGCAACCATAACTCGCGCCACCACCCTGCACTGCTAAGACTAACACCCACTACATCAAAGATGACATCCCAAATGTCACTGATGACATCAAATGTGAAATTAATTTAGATGAAAAGTCCCTACAAGGGATTGTGTTTACAATGTTGGTAACAAGATGTCAGGGTTGAATGGGAAATCTATCATGAACTACATATGTATTAAATAATGTACTCATCTAGAGAAAACATTTTATTGGAGTGTTGTTAATACAGGAACCTAATCATAAATACAGATAGGCAATGGATGCAGCATGCACCATAGAAGTACAATAGTTTTAATCTGCTGATTATAGCTAGTCAAATAATGAATGCTACCTTATCAGAGTTTTGAGTAATGTAAACATGGAATAAATAGCTAATAATTCAAGACTTATCACATACCTGTGCTAGTACAAACAATGCATAGGTAAACCCAACAAAAATACAAATCAGAGGCACATACAGGGAAACTAAAGTAAGGAAGAAAGAAATAACATCACCAGAAAATGCAAATAACATTAAAATTCATCAACATGTAAACACATGAATTGTGTGTTAGAGGCCTGCTTATAGGCCTGTGTATGTGCACCATGAGCTGAGACAAAACCCTAAGGAAAGTACTTTAAGAACATACAAGGTTAGCGTCTAGATGTATAGCACCTATAAAATGTTCATATTCTGACTGTCAGTGAACAAGAACAAGTGGCCTAGATATGTGATGTTGTCAGTGATGTCATCAATGACATTTGTGATGTCATCTTTGATGTGTTGAATGTTAGCCTTAGCAGTGCACGGTGGTGGCACGAGTAATGGTTGCTTAGCTTACTATAACTGGTGAATTTGTGGGGTTTTTCAGATTTAGTTGTAACCATAACTTCCCTTTAACAAAGTTTTTTTCACTGAATTTCATAGGTTTCATTAGTGCATTTCCTCATTCGATACGGGAAGGGCAGGAGCCCCTCCACTCCTCGACTGGACCCTGTCTTGCTTTGGACTCGTGACCGGCATAGCGCAGAATGATTGACCGCCCCGCTACATCCTTTCTATACGATATGCAAGTAAGCCTCGCCTCTTCTGCACTAATCTCTTTCAAATATATTGCAGAACTCTGCATTTAAGGCTTTCTGCCCGTTTCTCCGAAACCCCAGCATGATCATCATGGCGATTCTAAAATGGCTGACCTGAGAGCATAATAATACTGGAGGCTTGCGTTTCCTCGCTCCATGAGCAGCTGATTGGCTGCATACCAGTATTTCCACACAAACCCTCGACCGGAGGCGGAAAACAGCACTCGTCTCAAGGGCTGCATTATAAAGGGCCTGTCTGCGGCTGTCCGCGGTGGGCCCTGTAGGGGCTCTGCGCCCTCTCCCCCGATAACTGCATTCCAAAGCACTGCCTCCTGAACTGTCCCAACTTCCTTGGTCACGGATCATCCCATCGTCACCAGTATGCAACGCTAGCCCGGCAGTAGACCTACACCTCTCCGCAGTATACTTTGATCTGTAGAACAATCTACATTACCGAAGAATCATTCCATAAGTAGTGTTGATGATTTGTGATCCGAACATTCTCTGCAACTTTCAGCAGCCTGCACTGACTTTACATGTATGCACTGTAGAACATACCCGACACACAAACCTGCAATCTGCAAATACTTCCATGAATTTTGGACTTTTGCATTTAACCTGTAGAGACATAGACAATCGATGTCTCTTAGCCCACTGTATCCTCTCCTGAACTCTGTTTGCGTAGACACAGTAGGCACTGTGCGTGCTCTCAAATTGTGAACACACCTCTGTATCTGCAGTCTTACATTGCCACATATCAGGTTCCAAATGGCAATCCCTCCAAACTGCATTTAGCCCATAGTGTCATTCACTGTGGCATTCATTGTACCTTACGCTGTGTATTTATGCCAATGTCTCCAAACCGCATTTAGCCCACAGTGCCATTCATTGTGCCATTCATTGTGCCTTACGCTGTGTATTTATGCCCATGTCTCCAAACTTCATTTAGCCCATAGTGCCATTTGTGCCATTCATTATGCCCTACGCTGTATCTGTATGCCTATGCCCCCAGACTGCATTTACCCCACAGTGCCATTCACTGTGCCCCATGTTTCCAGACGGCATCTAGCCCTCATCACCCCACGACTGTGCCTGTATCATTGAACCGCCAATACATACTTAGCCCTCGTGCTACTGTACAGTTCATCCAGCCCACTGAATCTAAATATAGGTACCTACAATTAGCCTCCAGTGCCCATCCTATAAGCCATGACTCGTGCCCTAGCCAAAAGCATTATCCTCCTAACGATACTTCTCTCAGCCAACACCAATGCTCACCCCATGCTCAAGCCACTTGACCGTACTCCACCACCTGCCCACACATTGGCAATCACCATGCCCATCACTAATTCATTCCACAGTCTGCTATAATTGATAAAACTGCCACCACCTTCGGAAAAGATCAGACCTATTCAACTCCTAACACCCTCTATGCCCACACAACAGACAACTCACTCACTCTGCAAAGACACCCCACACATGTCCAAAATACTATCACTGACCCAACGGATCCTCTGCTTTGCAAGCAAGCCCAAGCCCAACCAACCCTGCTCCACCGACTGGAGAAATCTCAGACTAGGCTCCAGACTCACCAACCTAACAGTCTCTACACCCAAGCCACGTACCAACAACCTCAAACCTAAACTCACCCAAGAAAAACCTCACCCACCACCCCCTCAAAACCCCCCCAACTACAAAACGACCAAGAAACCCCACTAAATTAGCAGCACTCTCATTAATGCTAGATCTCTAGTAGCCCATGCCACTGAAATCGCGGACATCATCACAATGCACCAGCTCAATTTCCTTGCAGTCACAGAGACCTGACTCCATAAAGCAGCTGGCCCCGCCCTCTCCCTGGCTATCCCTGACAACTTCACTATTATCAGAACAGATAGAGAAAACTCTAAAGGAGGAGGCATATCTTTCATCTGCAAATCCAGCCTCGATATGAGAGAAACTGAATCAAACCCCTCTCACTCCGCCGAACTACTTTCAGTCAAACTACAACTATCTGCATCCTGTACCGTTTCCATGAATCTAATATACCATCCCCCAAGATCAATAGGGACTTTTGAAGAAGACATAACAACTCTTCTCAACTCCAAACCCAACTCCCAAACCATCCTATTTAAATCTACACCTGAATGACCCAAGCGATACAAACGCCACCATCTTATCCAATGTCATCACAGAAGCAAGCCTCACCATAGGAACAACAAACCTTTCCATTCCAAAGGCTGTACCCTAGATTGGATCGCAGACATCAACTGCATAGCATCCATAACAAACTCTGAACCCTGCGTATGGACAGATCACAAGCTGATCTCATTCACAATCCAAGACAGTCCCCAAACCAACTCGGCTAGACCCATGGTCCCTCCGGCCTCAACCAGAAACAAAAAAAAATCACAGTCCCCAACCTCTTGCCTCTGCTACAACCCATCATCAATTCCAAGAACCCACCCTCCAACCCCACTGATATAGTTGGCCTGTATAATAATACCATCAATGCAGCTATCAACACCATTGCACCTCTTAAACCCAGCAAAGAAAAACCCTTGGCTCACCTTAACACTTGGTTTACTCCTTGTTTAAGAGCCCTACGCATGGAGAAAAGACTTGCAGAAAACACAGGGAAAAAAAACAACCCAACCATGGCTATTGGACCCCAAAGAAACATATTGGTGCAACATGTACAGTGGCCACTGCCTAAGGTCATGGCTAGAGGGCCAAAATGAATCATATTAGTGCAACATGTGCAGTGGCAACAACTGAAGGCATTTTAAAGGTATTATTACTATATTTAATTGCAGTTAATATCCAACTATAATAATAGTCCATTGAATAGAATGTACCTGATTGTGGTAAATATACTTTATATATTTGTAAGATAATGTAATATGTATATACAGCAGTAAACAATGATAATATGAATAGATAGAAATAGAAACATGTTGAATCCTGATTTTTAGGAAAATGTCAAATGTATAGTTTTACATTTTCTACTGTGGTCATTATAAAAATAGTATTATTTAAACATATTGTTTTCTAAAAGAGAAGTGTTAGGAAACACTTGCAAAACAAAAAGCATGTACTTATATTTTGTGATATATTATAGTATGGATATTCTAAAAAATATATGAATACTCCATAATGACACATATATATATATATATATATATATGGGATACATTACTCACTGTAATCGTATTTCTGATGCTTGTATCTGCTTAGATTCACATGCTGTGCATAGGCCGACATCTAGTGGAAGCTGCGGAATATTACAGTTTGTTTTTCGAAACTCGAAAATGGGCGTCGACACAGGGTGTGCCAGTAATACTATCCCTAGTGTGACGTCCAGTGTACCCAAGATCCCTCACGCGTCTAGGATCCTCAGATTGTATTTTTTCTGACATGAGGTAGCATGAGGAGTAGCGTGAGTACAGATAATCCAAGCAGATAGACAGAAAGGTAAGACTACAAGCAATCATGCACCTTCTCTCGGAGGGGAGGAAGGGTGGATCGCATGTGAATCTAAGCAGATACAAGCATCAGAAATATGATTACGGTGAGTAATGTATCCCTTCTGAGGCTTGTGGAATCTGCTTAGATCACATGCTGTGCATAGATTAGCGAGCAGTACCAGAAGAAGGAGGTGGGATGTGAGAAGGGTCATGAGCAAATAAGTGTCTTAGAACCGCTTGTCCCACTTGTGTATCTGCCTTGGAATGGGTGTCAATGCAGTAATGCTGAGTAAAAGTGTGAATAGAGCTCCAAGTAGCTGCTTTCAAATGGTGTCAAGGGGTACATTTGCAATGAATGCCAGAGTGACCCCAATGCCTCTATAGAGTGGGCCCTTGGCGTAAAAGGCAGAGTCTTTTCAGAGAGTGAGTAACACAGCTGGATACAGTTAATAATCCACTTCGAAATGGCACCTTTCGAGACGCGATCCCCCTCTCTGCCTGTAGCTACAGAGACAAACAGTTGATCTGTTTTCCTTAGCGGTCTTGTTTTATTTACATAGTAGAGGACCGCCCTACGCACATCTAGGGTGTGTAGTTTCACCTCAGCCGAGCTTTGCGGGTTCTGGAAGAAAGCCGGAAGCTCGATGGACTGGTTTACATGGAATTTTGATATAAATTTAGGTGAGAACCTAGGGTGTGTGCGTAAAACCAGTTTGTATTTATGGACGGTAAAGAAGGGATCCTGCACTGACAGAGCCTGAATTTCACTGACCCTTCTTATAGAAGTAATAGCTACTAAGAAGGCCGTTTTATAAGTCAGGTGTTTGAGACTGCTTTTATGCATGGGTTCGAAAGGGGGGCCCATGAGCTTGGCTAGCACCACATTAAGGTCCCACCCTGGTGGTGGGTTTGAAATAGGAGGGTGAAGTCTCTTTACTCCTTCCATGAAGGCTTTAACTACTGGTACTTTCCACCACGAAACCTTGCTATGTGAAGTGGTGTAAGCCGAGAGGGCTGCCAGGTGTACTTTCAGTGAGTTAAAAACCAATCCTGCATCTAGCAGGTGGAGCATGTATGTAACAATAGTGGAAGGAGTGCAATCAACCGGGTTGATTTGTCTACTCTGGCACCAGATAACGAACCTCTTCCACTTGTCAAAGTAACAGTGCCTTGTGTTTGGTTTCCTAGATTCCTTTAGGATGTCCATACACCTCTGTGGCAAATTGAGGTGTCCAAACTCTATGACCTCAGGAGCCATGCTGCCAGGTTCATTGAGTTGGGTTGCTGGTGCACTGTTTGACCTTGGTGCTGGGACAGTAGGTTGTACCAGGCTGGAAGTTTGATGGGCTCGCACACCGCCATCTTGCGTAGGTGTGGGAACCACGGTTGTATTGCCCACATGGGAGCAACTAGGACGAGCGTCATCGATTCCCTGTTCATCTTGTTCACCACTTTCCTGATGAGAGGAGTTGGTGGAAAAGCGTACGCAAACATCCCTGACCAGTTCATCCACAGGGCGTTCCCCTAGGAGTCTGGTTGGGGAAACCTGGATGCAAATCCTGGGCATTGTCTGTTTTCGCTTGTGGCGAATAAGTCTATAGTGGGGAAACCCCACTGAGAGAAGAGATCTTCTACGACCTCTCTGTGAAGAACCCATTTGTGTTCCTCTGGGTAGGAGTCTCTGCTCAGAGCATCCGCTAGGGAATTGAGCTCCCCTGGAACATGTTGTGATGACAGGAAGATGTTCCGTCTGAGTGCCCATATCCAGATTTTCTGGGCAAGCTTGGACAGATTTGGTGAGCAAGTCCCTCCTTGCTTGTTCAGGTAGAACATGGCTGTAGTGCTGTCTGTCTGGATTTGCACTGACAGGTTTAGTAGATGGGGCTCGAACGCCTGAAGCGCTCTGAATACTGCCAGAAGCTCTAGCAGGTTGATGTGGTTCTTGGCCACTGAGTGAGACCAGAGACCCTGAGCTGTGTGGTGGAGATGGTGAGCTCCCCACCCCGTCAGACATGCATCTGTAGTGACTACTGCCTGTACTTCGGGATCGTAAAAGGGTTTCCCCTTTGCGAGATTCTCTCTTGTCCACCAGTGAAGGCTTTGTACCAGTGTTTGCGAAATGACCACTAGATCGTCCCACTGACCACTTGCCTGAGACCACTGTTTTGCCAACCATTCCTGCATGGGACGCATGCGCAGGCGAGCGTGGGGGACCAGGTAATGCATGACGCCATCATGCCCAGTAAACGCATTGCTTTGCATACCGTTATTTGTTGACCGGACTGATAATGCGGAATTTGCAGTAGTATATTCTGAATTCTTTCTTCTGAAGGAAAGGTCAACCCCTCCTGGGTGTCCAGGATTGCTCCTAGGAATTGTTTTGAGGTGCTTGGCACCAGGCTTGACTTCTTCTCGTTGATTGAGAAGCCTAACTCGTGTAGAAGGTCGATAGTCCTTTGAATGTTTGTCCTGCAAATTCCTGGGGTTTCCTCCGTTATGAGCCAGTCGTCCAGATATGGGTACACTGGGATTGCCTCCCTGCGTAGGTGTGCAGCCGCCACCGCCAGTACCTTGGTGAATACCCTTGGTGCTGAAGCTATCCCGAAGGGCAGTACCTTGAATTGGTAGTGGCGACTGTCCACCTTGAAGCGCAAGTACTTTCTGTGCGCTGGGAACATGGAAATATGAAAATAAGCATCTTTCATATCCAAGGTTGCCATGTAATCCCCCTTTTTTAGGAGGGGGATTACCTCTTGTAGCGTGGTCATACGAAATTTTTGGGGCTTGACATACTTGTTGGCAGGCCGTAAGTCCAATACTGGGCGCATTGTCAAGTCTTTCTTTGGCACAAGGAAGTAAGTTGAATAAATACCCTTGTTTACCTGGTGTCCCGGGACAAGTTCTATCGCGTCCTTTTGTAGAAGAATGGCGATCTCCTCGAGGAGAATCTTCTGATGTTCTAAGGAGTGTACTCTTTGTCGTGGAGGATGGTTCTGGGGACGCTGCAGTAGCTCTATACAATATCCTGTGGATACTGTTGACAGCACCCATCTGTCTGATGTGATCCCTTCCCAAGCCTGGGTGAAGTTTGAAATGCGTCCCCCTACTGGGGTTGCGTGAGAAGGGACCCTGAACTGAGTGTCACTGCTTTGGTGGAGGCGTGCCGCCTCCTTTGCTGGGGCTGCCTCTGCCTTTACCACAACCTCTCCTATTACCTCTGCCGTAACCCTGGGTAGACTGTTGGTTGTTGTTCCACTGTGTACCCTGCCCCTGGGAATAGTTAGATCCTCTCTGGGAATTTTGGCCGCGTAGGCGACGAAAATTACTATTCCCTCTCTGGTTAGGGGGTTTATTGGTTAACTGGCCAAGGGATTGAGTGTCTCGTATTCGTCCTTGGCATTTTTCAGTGCGTCTTCGACCGCCTTACCAAACAACAGATCGGTTTCCACTGGTTTGTCCAACAATGATGCCTGTGTTTCTGCCTTAAAACCAGACTGCCGTAACCACGCATGTCTCTTGATAACAGTACCTTCTGCTATCAAACTGCCTGCGTTGTCCGCGGCGTCGAAGGTTGCTTTCAAAATGCAACCAGACACGGCTCTACCTCCTGCGGAAATCCGAGCTAATTGGCCCTTTAACAGTTCAGGAGCAGAGGTTATGAGAGCCGCGACTTCTTCCCACTGATGGCAGTTGTAGCTGGCCAACAGGGTGTTGGAGTTAGCAATCCTTGCTTGATAGGCGGACGTTGAGGCTACCCTCCTGCCGAAACTATATAGTTTATTGCTCTCCTTGTCGGGAGGAGCTTCTGTCGAAGACAAGGGTGTCCCAGCCCTCTTACGAGTGTTGGTGACAACTAGGGAGTCTGGCTTCAGATGTCCTCTTATATAGAGACGGTCAGACTGTGCTGCCCTGAAAAGTTTTTCAACCCTGGGATTGACTGCTCTGGTGAGGTTTGGATTCACCAGGGACGGATCTATTCTCCGCTGAATGGATTTAAGGATAGGGATGGTCTGGGCAACAGGCCTCCTTTTTCCCACTAACTCTTCTGCGAAGTCCCTTTCCTCCTGTACACCGTGGGTGTCAATGTGGAAATGTTCTGCTGCGCGAGCGAGAACCTCATTTAGGAGGGGTTGATTATCGACCGGGGAGTCGGTAACCGGGGCTTCGTTCTCTACCGGGGAATCTACTCTGTATGTTTCCGGGTCATCCTCTTCTTCTTCCTGGTCCTCATCATCCCCATAGTAGCCCGTCCCGGTTTGCTCTTCTATTATACCAAATTCTTGGTCTTCACAAAAGGAAGCCTCTCCTTGAAACCGTGAGTATGGAGTTGCGTAAGGTTGTACCTCGAAGGGTTCAAAACTCATAGGGGTTTCAAACCGGGCCTTCTTACTCGGGGGGATAGGATCAGTAGAGCCTGAGGGTGTGGCCCCTTGTGGATCATACGAGAGGAAATGTTCTGGATTTTTATCATAAAAATCAGCCAAAGAAGACATTCTTGACATGACCCTATCTATGTCTTCACTGGACCATTTTTTGGAACTGGGAATGACTCTCTCAGCAAGTCTATGGGATTTATCTTGAGTAGCTTTGCTGGTTGTGGACCTATCAGCAGACCTGGGCTTGTCTGTCTGTTTAGGGGGGGTGGAGTGTTTTATAGGTGTGGAAGAATATACAGGTAGTTTCTTCTGCTGTTTTCCCCCCTCCCTGTGCGTAGAAAAATGTTTTCCCTGTCCCTTAGTGGCTCCGGAGTTTTTTGACGCCTGGCGTCGAGGATCGGGAGAGGTGTTCCTGTCCTTCGAGCGTGGGGCCTCGCTGGCTTTCATTGCGGGCTCCGACTCCTGGAGCGCGGCCTGGGGGTGGAAGTCGTCTTCATCTTCCGACGATCGAACTTCTGTTAGCCTAGGGAGCGAGGCACTCTTGGCAAGAGTGGATGATTGCCTGGAGTCATGCGGCGATCTTGATCGAGAGCGCCCAGAGGACACTGAATCGGACCGTTCTGTCTGTGCCTCTTTCCGAGAACTCGACGTCGTCGAGTCTCGGTTGGACTTAGTGTGTTTAGTGTGTGTAGTATGTGAAGCGCTTGTGTCACCGGGGGACTTCCCCATAGCCGCCCTGCAGGACGACCTTCCGAGGTCGGGGACCTGCGCTCGGCTGTCTTTCGACGCCGTAGTGCGCTCGCCGTCCGAAAGTACGGCGTCGCTGCCATCACAAAGACGCCCTCCGCTGCCATGGCCGCCTGCCTGGCGTGGTGGGCCCAACGCTTTGTCGAACGGTCCTTAAGTGTCTTAGGTTTAAACCTACTACACGCTCTGCAGTTCGCTTCGGGGTGGTCCCTCGGCAAGTAGAGATTGCACGTGGCGTGCCTGTCGACCCAAGGGTATTTGCGATTGCACTTGGGGCAGAATTGAAAAGGGGTACCCTCCATACGCACCTTGAGGCAGCGGGCTGTTAAGTGTAGGAAATGTATAAGGTGTACCTATATACAAAGAGTGTAGAGTATGTACCACCCCCACTCTCCCTACTTGCAGGGCTGAGGCCAGCGGCCTATCAGGCCTGGGCCGAGGCCAGCGGCCTTCCGAGGCCCAAATCCACCGTGCAGCAGCCGACGGTCAATTTCTTCTCCAGCCGGCGTCGAGTTGTCGAAGTTCGACGTTGGGTTGGGGAAGGATGTCAATAGATAATTATTTTAAATCTTTAGCAAAAGTATGGCTAAGGCCAGGGGACTCCGCAAAATGCTTCCGACCAGTACGGCAGAAAAAAACAATCTGAGGATCCTAGACGCGTGAGGGATCTTGGGTACAGTGGACGTCACACTAGGGATAGTATTACTGGCACGCCCTGTGTCGACGCCCATTTTCGAGTTTCGAAAAACAAACTGTAATACTCCGCAGCTTCCACTAGATGTCGGCCTATGCACAGCATGTGATCTAAGCAGATTCCACAAGCCTCAGAAATATATACATATATTCAGTGAAAAAACGTTGTTAAAGGGACATTATGGTTCAAAGTAAAACCGAAAACCCCCTGAAATTCGGCAGTTATGGTAAGATAAGCAACCATAACTCGCGCCGCCGTGCACTACTAACACTAACACCCAGGACATCAAAGATGACATCACAAATGTCATTGATGACATCACTGATGACATCACATGTGCATTTACTTTTCATAAAAACTCTGTACAAGGGATTCTTATAATGCTGACCAAAAACTGTCAAGGATCATTGGGATAAATATCATAAGCTAATTAGTGCATTAAGCAATGCATTGATATAAATAGCATTCTATTATAAAGTTCTATCCAGTATACTAAGCTACTCATGCAGAAACATAGGCAGCATACATGATGCGCAGGATACATGATGAAGGTGCCATATTCATAATCTTGCCATGTTGAATAGTGAAATGATAACCGCTTTCTTATTAGAGTTTTGCGTACTGTGAAAAGTAATAAGTAGATAATAAAACCCACTGAATGCATAATTATTACAGACAAAACACAAAGAGACAACAACACATACAAATATGAGTATATACAGGGACAGTGAAGTAAACAAAAAAGAAGAAGTAGTAGCAGAAAGAGTTCATAACCTAACTGATTGTCTTTATGCAGAGAAACTATTGCTCTGTTTCAAAGCTGCTACTTACCAAATGTATGTGTATCACATGATGTGACTGCACCCAAAGGAAAGGAGAGTGAGTATGATGTATACAAATAGGAGCATATACAGGGAAGGTAGAGTAATAAAAATAAAACTATGAGAAAGTGCTGATAACCCTAATGATTATCTTCATGCACAGAAAGGATTGCTCTCTTTCAAGCCTGTGTCTTCCGCTATGTATATGTTTCATATGATTTGACTTGACCCTAAGTCTACAAATATAGTACCTTTTCAATTTTTACTTCCTGACTGTTACTGAAGAAATCTATGTGGCTTAGATATGTCAGTAAAGGAAAAAAAAGGGAGAGCCAGCCATGTGATGTCATCAATGACATTTGTGATGCCATCTTTGATGTCCTTGATGTTAGTGTTAGCAGTGCACGGTGGCGTGAGTAATGGTTGCTTATCTTACCATAACTGCCGAATTTCAGGGGTTTTTCGGTTTTACTTTGAACCATAACGTCCCTTTAACAAAGTTTTTTCACTGAATTTCATAGGTTTTTCGTAGCGCAACTTAACCATAACGTCCCTTTAACAAAGTTTTTTCACTGAATTTCATAGGTTTTTAGTAGCACAACTTAACCATAATATCCCTGACTTCATATACATGTAACATAGAACATACTGAACCCCCACGTAGTGATTTTGATGTCCGCGGACTACCGCCATGTCCGCGGACATATCAAGAATCTGAGCGTAGTGAATGTAAATTTAAATAGTGTGCCCCATTTCCCCTTTGAAGTTGGCTCTGAAAAGAGACGTTTTTTTGGGATTTTTTACAGATGCTTGACAGACACCTGTTATTTTGTATTTTTGTTCTTGTTTATTTTTCTTACTTTACTCCTAAAATCTTCACATAACCTTCTCCAAAGCAACCCTTACATTCCAAAATAGAAAGGCATTTCCCGTAAAAGATAAAGAGATGCCATCTTCTTTAAAATTAACAGTATTACTGGCATCAATATTCTCATTATTACAGAAGAACATACCAGCTCTAAGCATGAAGGCGCACATGCCTCGGTTGATGACACACCTAGCAATGTTTTGCTGAGGACAAAAAAACTGAACTATTGTCCCATATTGCCCTAGGTAGTAATCCAGGAAGAATTACTTTCGCATTTGGAAGGATCTTCATTACGGCTTGAACCAAGCGTTCCAAATCAGCCAACAAAGTAGGGGCACTGACGTTGGCCAAATGGAAAGCACCATAATGCAAAACTACCACATGCGGACTGTTCATCGTGGCCATATCCTCACAAACTTGTACAATTCCCTGTACATTGCAATCAGACACAGTGCTCCACACCACCTCCACTCCTTTCACATCAAAGTTCTTTTCAACATGCCTGCATCGAGCGTACTGTTGTAAACCATGAACAAACATATCTCCAAGCACCAACACCCTGACTTTCTCTACTTCTGCCATCTTCACCACACACAGTCTCTTTCAACACAAATCCACAACCTCGACATCTGATTGGCTAATCCGTACCGTCTTCTTTCATGTTGGATTTGCTGGAAAACCCCAGATCAAGCACGCCCTGTCCACGGACAGCCGCGGTGTCCGCGGACCGCGTAACTCTCCAACACCCCTTCTACCATTTCCACTTTACTCTCTGTGCCATTCCCTCATTGCATACAGCTAAGCAGTCACACAATACGAAGAGCGTCCTCAGAACACCCCCATTTTGTTTATTTTCGAACATTTCAGGACAATTATCATTTCATTATTCAACATATTAACTTTACAAATATTATACTTTCATCTTGTACGCTGCACACAATGCTATGTTTCTCCATTAGTAGCTCAGTATACTAGATAGAACCCCATAATACAATGCTATTTATATCAATGCATCGTTCAAAGCACTAATTACGGTATGATATTTATTGCAATGATCCTTGACACTTTTTTCGCAACATTATAATAAAAATCCCTAGTACACAAATTTCATGAAAAGTAAATGCACATGTGATGTCATCAGTGATGTCATCAATGACATTTGCGATGTCATCTTTGATGTCATGGGTGTTAGTCTTAGCAGTGCACGGTGGTGGCGCGAGTTATGCTTGCTTAGCTTACCATAACTGGTGAATTTCAGGGGTTTTTCGGCTTTATTTGGAACCATAACGTCCCTTAAACAAACTTTTTTTATTAGCACGCAAACAATATACAAAGATGTAGTGTAAACAGCAAGTTATCACAGATGGCTTTACAAAGAATGTTGCAAAGTAAGCATTTATGCTCGTTCACAGTGAAGGTCAGCTGCTTCCATTTTTTTCTCGCGGCCCGGAGAGGCCCACGACTCCCAGTATAAGGTTCTATTTTTTTTTACCTTGACAGACAGAGATTGTGCTGAAAGACTTCTTTTGAAGAAGTGTAGCAAAAACGTAAGACAGGATAAAGATGAAATTTCTGAAACGAAACCACTTTTGTATATTATATCACTTTGAGAAAGATCGTTGGCACACGCGGAGTCGTATTTTGGGACTGCACTACACTTGGACAATGGAAAATGCAATTATAATGTAAGTAACCCTTTAGATTATTTTATACCGGAATATAATAACAATAGCGTGGCATTAAAGCCCGGTCAAGTTGTACTTGTTCGTTCAATGTGACATATTGTTTTCTACCGCGCACTATCATCGCCAAATTGATCCCCTGTCAAGTGGCACAGCGAGTAGAGCGCTCGCTTTGACATCTGTGCACAGCTTGCTAACGCAGGTTTGAATCCCGGCACGGCCAAACTCAGCCTTTCATCCTTCCGTGGTCGATAAATGAGCACCACACACTGTGGGTAAAAATAAGCAGCGCTGAGATACCTGACGGTTCTTAGCGCTATATAAATGCGAAAATATTATTATTTTATTATTAACATACTCCGTTGCACTATCTTCACTAGCAAATAGTTTCACGCCCTAATAAATAAAATGAATATTTTTAATAAAGATCGGCCGGTGAGACTAATTTATGTTTTTTAAAACAGGTACGTTGCCCCATTTTGCCAATGTCACGATTTTCAGACTCCAGCGGATGGATTTTTCAGCTGCCAGGTGCAGCTCCATGTAAGCAACTTCATGACCCTCACCATTTTATGGGACAATCGCCAAGGACCAATATGCCCTTACGCAGTACTAGCGGCTAGAAGCAACATACCAACCATTATGGTGGTCTAATTCCTCGTTGTTGGACCAACCTTCCGATTATCAGTGCGATCATTTATTGCTTTTATCATAAACCAACAGCCTATCTACTGCAAAGGAACAGCGCGTGGCTCAAAATAAACTTTTGCTGATCGACAGCAGAGACAATTGCAATTCGCTGAATATTCACTAAACATTTCATGTGAAATAAATGTACTTTACCAAATGTACAATCCTGCTGTTTACTTTTAAACCACAGTTTCATATTCCGAATTGTGGCGCACTGTGTTCTAAGCTGATCTAACACCCTCTGTACCGCAAAGGAACATCGCGTGGCTCAACATGAACTTTTGCGGATCGACAATAAAGACAAATGCAAATCGCTGAATATTCTCTAAACATTTGATGTCAAATAAATGTACTTTACAAAATTTACAATCTTGCTGTTTGTTTTTAAATCACAGTTTCATATTCCGAATTGTGGCGCGCTGTGTTGTGACATAATGTGTGTTGTCTTCTGGGTTCTGTGTAAAGTCGCGTTGGACTGGAGACGACTGGGCGTGTTTGATGACGCACCCTGTAACGTCACAGAGAGAGGCGGGGAATATGAATGCTTTCATAATGTCAGGCTTGGGGCGGGAGATATGATTTAGTGTCGCAAAAGCAAGTCAGCCAGGTCAATAGCGCCAGTCATAGGATTATCAGATAATGTCGGCGCACACCAGCCTGATTTATCGTTTCTTTAGTGGACAAAAAGTCGGGTGAGGCCCATAGGAAATTGTACTATCAGCGGACAAAAGGAGGGTTCGAAGAACACTTTCAACTTGACAACGAACAATACAAACAACGTTCTCATAACACCCCCATTTTGTGTAATTGCAACCATTTCGGGACACTGCGAGTGTTCTTAGAACACATTCAACTTAACAGATTACAATACGGACAGCGTCCTCAGGACACCCCCAGTTTGTGTATTTACGAACATTTAAATACACTGCGAGTGTTTTTAGCTCAATTTTACCTTCCTTGCGAACAAAAAGGACACATACTCCGTCCTCTGAACACCCCACCATTTAGTTTATTTACAAAATGTCAGAACAGCCGTGTTCTCCGCGGACAAATCGAACACAACAAAAGCGTATAGCACATAAAAGAACAAAACATTGAACCTATCTCATACTCCCCCACCCTCCCCAAACACTCTTACACACCAACACACGCCACTAAATACAATTTTTAATTCAAGTTTCACCTCGCTGTCTGCGGTCGTCCGCGAATGCAAGATGGCGGGCGCCACCGAAAATCTGACGCGCTCCACGCCCCACGCCGTCCAATCAGCAAACACGTCGGGTGTCCGCGGACATCACGCAAGCCGCTCGGCCAATCGGGGTGCTGTCCGCGGAGCGAACAGGGAAGTCAGTCCGCGAAGCGAGCACAGATATCACTAATTTTCTTGCCTTATATTTTGGTCATTTTTAAAAAAACTACTGGACGGATTTACACCAAATTTGCAAAAGCACGCTTTCTGGACCAAGCCGCCGCTCCTGCCGCAAATTTGGTGTAAATCCATCCAGCGGTTCGGGCTGTAGCCGTGCGCACATTTTTTTGCAAAAAGCTTTGGGACCCCCCTCCCTATAACTTTCCCCCCCCCTGGACCAAACTTCTCCATACTTTGCATGGAAGAGCTCGACTAAGACAACAGCCACAAGTATCCACATTGTTACAGATGCCATAACGACCTAGCCAACTTCCAAGAACACACGTGCCACCATGCACACTGGTCACTCACACACCAACCTACACAAAGAACATATTTAGTGCTATGACGTAGGTGACTGACACACCCACTGACGTGCATTGTTGTTATTTTTCCCATAGGTCTTTTTTATAGTAATGCAGAAATGCAAGACGCCTGAAGAGCTCGTGTATACGCTTGCTGATGCTTTTCCCACCACTAGCCCTGTGACGACACCATCATGTATACCTAACACTGCTTGTGACGCCATGTCAACCCACGATCTCCATACAATAGATCATGTATTGCCACCCATGAACTAGGCCCGAGTAGGCCGCAAGCAAGAGCCTCACCATGAAAATCCTCTCAGAGCAAGAGTACAAGTGCTGATCATGCAGAACGAGCCCCAGCGAGAGCTCACAGCCAAGGCAACGATGTTGCAACTCGCATGCTACCAGCCTGGCGCCAAGGTTACACCTGTAAAAGAGCCAAGCCCACAGAAACGAAATACGGTCTCTCCACACATGACCAAGCCGATCTGACAAGGTGCCAGACCCATGAGACAGAAAGTCGCCTGGGTCCCACGTCTGGGACACAGGTTGCCACAACGAAGCAGCAAGATGGACACCTACGGCAATGGGAACGACCTGCTCACAAGCCTATGAGCAGACCTGTACGTTGCCTGCACAAACACATAGTTGCACATTGTTGCTAATGGCAGGTACACCGCAAGCTGAAAACAACGATGGTCCCAGGCTTGGGGGCTCGCGGGAGAATCAATCAGAACACAGGGGGGCTCATCACTGACGTCAGTAGTCTTAGCCAATCACCAAGAGTCCCCTTGTAGCAATTTTCAAGTATCTAATAGTAGGGACAGCGCAAGTATACCACCTGACTAATCCTTAACCACTAACATCCTTCTCCATATGTACCATATACTAACCCTACCACTCGGGGAACCAATCCGGAGTGGCAATAGGTTTTTTGCTAACTTTCGGAGGTGACGCAGATAGCGTGTGATACTGCCGTAAAAAGTGCCTGCGAGCCCACTAGGTGTGAGAGTCTGGACGGACGTGTATGATCCGAGACCCATCACTGAAGTTGTTATAATAAACAGCAGAACCACCTTGCTCCTTGTGTGTGTCTCATACTCCTTTTGGGAAACACGGGAGGAGTTGGGGCCTCCCAGCCTGGAGTTCCACGGACGGCTATGCCGGCCCTGGGATAATCACCCTGACAAGCTGGAGGCACTGCTGAGATATGTTTAAGGTCTACCCTTTTGAGTTTTTTTTTTTCTTCTCGTTACGAGGAGGCCCGGCGGCATGGCCCCCTCTGCCGCTGCCCCCTTTTGAGGACTACTACAGGACCATCGCGGAACTGCGAGAAGACCGGACAGCGCAATCCGAATATTGGCCCTCGGAGCCGGTTGAGAAGTATCCCGCCCGCGGTTGGCGAGTGTCCAGACGTGGTCCAGACGAGGGGAGGTGGCGAGCCGCTTGGAGGGGTGCACGCAGTCGAGCGGCCCTGTATCAAGAGAACTTGGTGAGTATGGCACACCCAACGAGCAATGTGACATTGTGAGGAGGGGGGAGCAATTGTAATAATGGCAGTGGGAGGTGTTATTACAGTGTGTTGCAAAGATTTGATTAATAAGTGTTGATAGACGAGTGAGCGGTAACGGGACAGGCACGAGGGCCGTCCTCTACCACGTCACAGAAGCAGAGTGGGTGGAGCCAAAAGGCACCATGTGCGGTTGCCCGTAGACACTGACTGGTCCAGATCATGGGCACCTGTAGAGGGGGTGTGTGTGGCTTCCTATGAATTGGCATTTTTGATCAATGAGTAGACGAGGATCCCTATTGATCGAGCAGTTCAAACTCGATAGATAGATGACGTTTTCCTGTAGGAGGTAGCTAGATTGTTGCCAAGTACGGAAGATAATTGGCTGATTAAGCCCCACGGCGAGGGGTGTGTCACACGCAAGGCGACGCAGCGTGCGCAGTCCGATTATAAGAGTATATTGTTGGTTACCTTGTTCCGGGCATAACAAGAGGACAGCTGTGGGGTTAAAGGGGAAAAGTAGTTAAAACATATTGCGCGCTCTCTTGAAGTGTAAAGATCTTACTGGTAATAGTTGAAAGAGGTTGGTGACGTCACCCATAGGGCCTTCATAGGACACCTTGACCACATCGCATTGTTTGAGGGGTGGTAGGGGAGTAAGCAGAGGGCGGCACAACAGAGGTGGGGAGGTCGCGCACCGAGAACGCCAGCCACCCCCAAATATGAAAGGGTGAAAAGGGGGAAGTGACCGTGCACAGAGAACGCCGGCCATGCTGAGTAAGGTGGAAGAAAGAGGGGAGTGGAAAAGGTGGGGCGGCTGTACAAGCACATCACACAGGGCATGCAGCCGCAGGGGGCTTTGTATGCCGCGGCAGCAGGGGGCTGTACCACCGGTATCAAAGGAGGAAAGCAAACAGAGGAAAAGGACTGTATATTTGTAACTGTTTTACTTTTAGCAGACGGTCGAAAGATTATGCACAAGATTCCACACAACAACAAATAGTACCATTACCACAACCACCACAACTCATAACACAACAAGTGCCACCACCCCCACCATACACGGCTCCCACAGGAGGAGGGTACATGCCACCAGGAAATGGATATTATAACAACCCCCGGGGAAGGGGCGGAATGATGAGAGGGTATGGCCAACATGCACAACAACAAGGGGGAGGATTTCGAAGTTACTACCCCAATGGGCAACAATGGTACCAAGACAATGCAGGGAATTACCCATGGCAGGCCAGGGAACCACCTGTATGTTGGGTTTGTGGAATGGTGGGACACATGTTACGTACATGTAAAATGAGGCCCACCCAACAGCCTGGGGAGAACAGGGACCACAAGGGCCTATGGGGGAGCAACAGGTTTACCAGCAACAGCAGGGAATGCAACAAAGCAACACACAACAGCAAGTATCACCACAACAGCCACGGCAACAGGTGCACCACTACACCGCACCACAACAACAGTTACAGACATACACACCACCGTAGCATCAGGTTGCAGTATCACATCAACACCAAGTGCAAACAGTACAACAGCTCACTCAAATACAGGACCATTAATTGACACCCATTGATACACCGCTACAACAAACACAGTTAGGGAGGGTGACTGTCTTGGGACACAACCCTAACACGGGAAGCGGTCAGTCACTGTACCCACAATAGGACAGTCCACAGACGTCCTTGGTGTGTCACATCCTGTCGATAACATCTAATAGAGCAGAGGAACCACGCATTCAGGTAGCGATAGGTGACAAAAAATGTTCCTTCCTTGTTGACACTGGGGCAACTAGGTCTTGCAAAAGGGAGGGTAAATTTAAAATGTCAGGCGAGGCCATGCACACTCAAGGATTCTCTGGGGCTAGAGGGTTGGTTCCCTTTACTGATAACATCTCCTTATCTATCGAGATTACGACATGTCTGTCCCACTCCTGTATTCAAAGGAGTCGCCAGTGAACATACTTGGAAGGGACATAATGAGAAGATTAAATATGATGATCTCCTTCACGGAGAACGGTATAATTTGCTCCACACCAGGAATAAACATGCTTACTGTACAACAAATACTGCAAGCTTACTGTGGCCAGACAGTAGCTCGAGCTGAACCTGTGGATGGTGAACTGTTCCAATATGGAACAGACATGGCATTTGCATGGATGCCAGGAATAGAAGGCAAGATTTGGAGGAGGCCAGCAGCATATTTGTTCAGGCCTGAGACACCAGCTAGTGAACCAGAGGGGAAGGTGATTTCGGTAAGCATCGAGAGCATTATAGCAACTGCAGATTACATCGCAGTACATGCCCAAGACAGGGAAGGGAGAGCATGGAGAGCAGTAATAGCACTGGCTGAGGGATGCAGGCTCACGCAGGTGTCTGATGAAAAGCTCTTTTCAGAGAACAAAGGAAAAGGAGAGATGGTATTTATGATGAGTGTTGACATCTGGTTAAGAGTGACATACAAGCAAGTAGCACTGAAAATGGCAATGGCACTCGAGGCACCTGCATCTACCCCAGTACCATTTTACGAGGAAGACATGGCTAAAGTTCCATCATCACTGTGGACCACCAGTCCCTATGATGTGGGCTGCATAAAGAGCATTGGAGGAGTAAAAATAAAGTTGAAAAAGGGTGCAATACTACCTAGAGTGAAGCAATACCCACTATCAAAAGCGGCAGATGAGGGCATATACGAAACCATAACAGCCCTGATAAATAATGGCATATTGGTACCATCAGAGTCAGCATGTAACACGGCTGTGTACCCAGTGCGCAAAGCTAAAGGAGGGTCTTGGCATTTCATGCAGGACCTCAGGCCCTTGAATTGCATTGTAGAGGCAGAATACCCCATAGCAGAAAACCCAGCCACGATACTATGTGGAATACCAGCAGAGGCATCACGGTTCACCGTGATTGACCTCAAAAATGCCTTTTTCTCAATACCGCTGCACATAGGATCCAGAATATTTGACAAGCTTCACATACAGGAATACAAAATGGAAACACACCAGGTTACCACAAGGGTACTGCGAGTCACCCTCAATTTGCAACACAGTAATACAGATGGATTTGGGAAACATTGAAATGGAGAGCACGGTGCTGCAATATGTTGATGACATAATAATTTGCAGCACAACTGAGGAGAGGCGCAGGGAAGACTCAGTAAAAATGCTGACAGTGTTGGCTGAAAAGGGGTACAAGGTAGACAAGGAAAAGTTACAGTACTGTCAGGAACAGGTACTATACATTGGCCAACTAATATCCCAGCATGGAAGAAACATTGCACCACAAAGAGCACAAGCCATAACCAACACACCACAACCACAAACTGTGAGGAAGCTGCAGCAGTTCCTGGGCCTATGCAACTACTGTAGAGCATGGGTTTTTGACTGCAGCCCGTACATAGGACCCCTGCTCGAAGCACTAAGAGAGGCACAAAAGGGGGGATAAGAGGTTAGGGTGGACAAGAGAAATTAAAGAGGTGTTTGATGAGTTGAAACACACCATATCCACAGCTCCCGTACTAGCCACTCCAAATTACGAACAGCAATTTTTCATTTATTCACATTGCGACTCAGCAGTAATGAAAGCAGTATTGACTCAGAAAATTAGCATGGGACACAAGCCAATAGCTTTCTACAGCGGTCACTTGGACCCTGTCATGTTAAGACATTTCCCTTGCGAACAGGGCCTCGCCACAGCTGCATTTGCGGTGGAAAAATCATCATCGATAACAATGGGGTGCCCCACCACATTATTTGTGGAACATGCACTATTTGCCTTTTTGAACAAACCTAAGTCCACACTGACCACACAGAGGGCGTCAGGATATGACATTATTTTATCAAGATCCGAATTGACAATAGTCAGATGCAGTAACGTAAACCCAGCCAGATTCATAGCAGAAGTTGTTGAGGAAGGTGATTATGCCCACGATTGCACACAGACTATTGAAATGTACTCCAGCACAAGGAAGGTGGAGGAGGATGCCCTTAAGGGGGGTGAGATAATGTACATTGATGGGTCATCAACCATTGATCAGAGCGATGGGATAAGGAGAACAGGGGCAGCAGTAGTTAAAATGACAGATGATTTGATGTATGTCCCAGTAAAATGCGTGCAATTACTGCAGCATTATTCGGCTCAGGCAGCGGGATTGGTTGCAATGATTTTGACACTAAAGGAACGTTTTGACAAAAGAGTTACTATATACTCTGACAGCGCATATGTCACATCAACCGTGCACTCTGGGTTAATAAAATGGCAGAGAAGGGCGTTTAGAAGAGCTGATGACACCCCAGTACAACATGTCCTCTTACTAGCAGAATTGATTGAAGTAATTAATGACCCCAAGAGATAGCTTTGGTTAAGTGTCAAGCACACACTAATGGAGATGACTATATCTTGATAGGTAATGAAACAGCAGATGCACATGCCAAGCATGCTGCATATTTTGGTGAAATGTGGACCCCCCCAGAATCAGGAAGAGGGAGGGGAAGGTCAATGGCAAGACAGATGTTGATGAAGGATGGGTACACTCATCTCCCTGCAACACAGATAATGGAGTTACTGGCAGCGCACCAATGGCAGAAAAAGAACTGTGGGTAAAGAGAGGATGTACGATGTCCCCAACAGACGCACTGTGGCATCAAAATAATACTCGGAAGGTGGCCATGCCATTGGCACTGTTGAACACCGCCCTGACCCAGCTTCATCATCCAGCACATACAGGAAAGGAAGTGATTGCAGCACGAATTAGGGAGGCTTGGTTCTGCCCCGAGTTAAATTCTCATGTTACTAATTTCATCAGCAACTGCCTCACATGCCAACAGTTTATGGCCGGTCACACGCTGGAAGTGATAACAGGTACTATACCCTGGCCATAAGGACCCTTTCTACACCTTCATATTGACTATGTTGATATGATCAATGTATGTCATGGACATAGGTACATGATTGCAGTGGTATGTCCATTTTCCCGGTGGATCAAGGCCGGACCCTGCTCACAGGTGGATGCGTTTAGAGCAGCTAAATTTCTAGTGAGAGAGGTCGGGCCCAGGTGGTGTGTTTGCAAAGTGCTGTGGTCAGACAACGGCCCACAATTTGCAAATGAAATGTTTGAGCACATCACATCTTTGCTGAGTATTAAACATAAATTTGCATGTTCATACCATCCGCAGGCCAACGACATATGTGAACGCCTGAATGGCCTATTAAAAGAGGAATTGCAAAAATACAGCAGACAACTAAAAAGAGCTGGTTGTACTGCCCTCCGCTGGCTGTATTTGAGCTGAGGAATAGGCCAGGATCTGATCACCACCTCACTCCCCACGAGGTGGTGACAGGACGTCAAATGCGCCTTCCTTTAACGCCAACATCAAGAGCCTTTACTGACCATGATAACACTGCAAATGTTTTTGGTGACTAAATGTATCAATATGTGTCTTCCTTGATTACTAGTGTCGCCTTTGTATCTCAACAGCTCGAGCGCACGCGGGGCGGGTCGAAGAGCTCTCAACAAGAAGACACCAATGAGGAACAAGAGAAAGAAGGACTATGCACTATTGCGGAGGGAGATCACGTGCTCCTCCGCAACTTCAATAGAAAGTGGAACAGCCCACGCTTTACCGGGCCCCATTTGGTAGAGGCAGTGGCTCCCAGAGAAGTAAAGTTACATGATAACCGCACCTGGAATCACCTACATGACGTGAAGCCCTACAAACTTCAGACCCACCCTAGCGGTGACGACAGGGTCATTACAAGACCAACAACATCAACAACGACGGCTACAGACAAGGATACGGCAACCGCTGCCGAGGAAAATTATGTCACTGCCCCTGACCACTCCTCAGTCACAAACACTGCCATAGACTTTGGACACTTGCCCATAGCCCACCCCATGGTCACGAGATCACAAAGTAAACAAAATTCTGCCCAACCCAGCCCTAGCCCCGCCAATACCACCACCGATTGAAGGACATTGTACAACAAACTTGGATGTTACACACACACATATAAAACACTTCTATGTTTTTCTTCTATTTTCTCTCGCACATGCAGGTACCGCATATGATTGTATTGTTTAGAAAGTGAAGTAACTAACAGTGTGTTCTGCCCAGGAGTAGATGCTGCCCGCAGATGATAACACCCCTGAGGCCCTATCACACCAATTTGTATATCATATAAGAAGACCAAAGTACCTAAAAAGGAGGAGGGTACGCGTATATTACACTGCATTTGTTTTGGCCATAGAACAATCATTTCCCCATCTTCATGAGCACTTGCCGGCTCTAAGAGTTAGGTCACTAAGATTAGCGTGGGAACAGCTCTTCGCCTGGGAACTGAACGATAGCTTAACTAACAAATACTAACAATAATAATGAGCACATTCAGGATTTTCAGGCAGACACCTTTAATGTCGCAAGAATAAGCTGCCGGACTGCAGCGAGGTAAGGGTAAAAATGCCAGTGAGAATAGCTCTTGTAATAAAATTGATAGGAGTGTTGGTCATCACTGGTCTATTGGCTGCCTCTGTATGGCAGAAAAACTATGCTCCCAATTTTATGGCTGCATCCAAAACTAACCTACCCCCTCCCACGGCTGCAACAGGTATGATATCAGGTGGTACTAGCAACCCTAAAGGTAAGGGAGGTAGAGTTAAACGCAGCACATATACTGACAATAAAGGTATCGATAATTACATAACAGATTTAGCACACATCTCAAACAACATGTGGTACCAGCAAATGACCCAAATTGGTAAGCAGACAACTGAGGACAACTGCTATGTGTGCTCATTGAAACCATACGCCATGAGCGCATCAAGAACATTTGTTGCCACTGAAATACAGGAAAAAACAGTGCAATGTATAATATATCTGGCACTATTCCAAACGAGGGGGCGATTCCAAGGAATGGTGGTGAGAATGCAGTGGAAAACAAGGGACACATACCATACGAAAATAATTTCCTCAAGGCATATTTGAACTACCATAAAAGCAGCTTACATGCTGAATCATTCAGATACATGACGGATGGCCCAGAAAAAGGAGAATCGAAGAAAGTAACGCTAGAATACCTGCCGTGTGATATTACGCCGCTGAAGTTCCTGGTGTACAAGGATGCTGGGAGAGACCACTGATACCAATAACTGGGAAAATATATATGAACAATGAATGGGAAATAGGAGTGGTTGGGAGCAACATGATAACAAGAGAAAATATTGCCACCATACAGGAGCACAACGACAGATGTTGGATGTCGTGGGGTAAATATGTATCCATGCTGACGTGGTTGGAGAAGAATGAAGACCCAATAAGCATACTACCGCTGACTGCACCCAAACTATGATACCAACACAAAGGAGATGTGGATGTGGGATACAACACCAACTGTGGAAGCGTAGTGGAACTACCAGAGGGGGGTGCTGGAACGGCAGTTATAATGGACCACTATTGGGCCTGTGGTGATAAGGCATACCACACCTTGCCTCCATTATGGAATGGGATATGTACCATGGTACACATCAACGTACCATCACTGGTAGTGCCTCAAAAACATGTTAACATGGCTAATTTCCCCAAGATGGACGAAGGGAACAAGAGAAGGAAAAGGTCTATACAATCACAAGAAGGAGACAAAAATAACAACAATAACATTCTACCAAGAATGAAAAGACAAGGAGAACCCCTGACAGGAAACTACCTGTGGGTAAGATCGGAAACAGCACTCACCTCCATCCCACCAGAACACAGATTATTCAGCAGGGCTGCAATGTTCTTCTCGTCAATCATACACCCAGGACTACAAGCATATGCAAACACAAAATGGCTTCAGATCACCCAGTGGGAACTGATGATGATGATTAATTCGACAGTAAATGGATTTAATGCCATAAAAGAAGAGCTACGAGCAGTAAGAATGGTAGCACTACAAAACAGATATGTGCTGGATCTTCTCACGGCTATGGAAGGAGGAGTTTGTGCCAAAATTGGACAATCATGCTGCACATTTACCCCTGCTAATGACGCAGATAATGGGACACTTACTCAAGCAGTATCACAACTGGCCCAGATGCACTCCAAAATGATGAAAGAAAGCAAAGGAGTAAAGAAGGATACCAGTTGGTTTTCATTGATATGGTCGTGGATGCCATCATGGCTGTCAGATGGACTGAAGATTATAGTTGGATGCATAATATTAGCTGCAGCAATATTGATTGTAATAAGGTTCTGGAAGGCCAGAAAAGCGCGCACTACAGACGAAATGATGGAAATGGTCGGCATGCCGACTGATGATGACCAGCACACCCACATGATAATAAAGGAAAGAGAGAGACTGCGTAAACAGATCCTTAACAACCACTTGGATCCGCCATCTGTGAAAGTGAAGAACCCAAGAAACCCGAGGAGCTATGTCGGAAGATGGGTATACTGCAAACCAGGCGGCAGCTGTGTTTATATGTACTGGTTGTTCGAAGACCATGTCAACCACTATGGACACTTGGCTGGAATAACTAAAGTATGGAGAGTAAGAGGAGATAAAGAAAAAGAAATGTTTGTGGTCGACAAGTCGACCATAGGGGGTACTGAAGTGGGAGAATGGGAAAACAAGCTCCCCACGATCTCATCAAGACCATGGCTTAGAGGATCACGGCCCAGACACCCCCCACAGGACAAGTTTGTCTATCTACCAGATGACAAAATACCCTGGTTCAGGAACATAAGGGTATGCCCACCAGCCTGTCCGACTCAAGCCGACACCTGCGCCATGGATGAGCTTGACTAAGACAACAGCCACAAGTATCCACATCGTTAGAGATGCCATAATGACCTAGCCAACTGCCAAAAACACACGTGCCACCATGCACACTGGTCACTCACAAAACCCACCTACACGAAGAACATATTCAGTGCTATGACGTAGGTGACTAACACACCCACTGACGTGCATCGTTGTTTTTTTTTAGATAGGCCTTTTTTATAGTAATGCAGAAATGCAAGATTCCTGAAGAGCTTGTGTATACGCTTGCTGACGCTTCTCCCACCACTCGGCCTGTGACGATACCATCATGTATACCTAACACTGCTTGTGACGCCATGTCAACCCACGATCTCCACACAATAGATTATGTATCGCCACCCATGAACTAGGCCCGAGTAGGCCGCAAGCAAGAGCCTCACCATGAAAATCCTCTCAGAGCAAGAGTACAAGTGCTGATCATGCAGAACGAGCCCCAGCGAGAGCTCACAGCCAAGGCCACGATGTTGCAACTCGCATGCTACCAGCCTGGCGCCACCTGTAAAAGAGCCAAGCCCACAGAAAGGAAATACAAATCTAATGTGCAGGATTCTGTTCCAGCTATGGTCTCTCCACATGTGACCAAGCCAATCTGACAATCTGACATGTGACCCACGAGACAGAAAGTCGCCTGGGTCCCACGTCTGGGACACAGGTTGCAACAACGAAGCAGCAAGATGGACACATACGGCGATGGGAACGACCTGCTCACAAGCCTAGGAGCAGACCTGAACGTTGCCTGCACAAACACATAGTTGCACATTGTTGCTAATGACAGGTACACCGCGAGCTGGGAACGACGATGGTCCCAGGCTTGGGGGCTCGCTGGAGAACCAATCAGAACACAGGGGGGCTCATCACTGACGTCAGTAGTATTAGCCAATCACCAGGGGTCCCCTTGTAGCAATTTTCAAGTATCTAATAGTAGGGACAGCCCAAGTATACCACCTAACACATCCTTAACCACTAACATCCTTCTCCATATGTACCCTACACTAACCCTACCACTCGGGGAACCAATCCAGAGTGGCAATAGGTTTTTTGCTAACTTTCCCAGGTGGCGCAGGTAGCCCACTAGGAGTGAGAGTCTGGACAGAGGCGTACGATCCATCCAAGACCCATCCCTGCCGTTGTTATAATAAACAGCAGAACCACCTTGCTCCTTGTGTGTGTCTCATACTCCTTTTGGGAAACACGGGAGGAGTTGGGGCCTCCCAGCCCAGAGGTCCGCGGATGGCTCTGCCGGCCCCGGGATAATCACCCCGACATTATATATATATATATATATATATATATATATATACAAAACAAATTAAGCTTATAAATTGAAGATTTAATTTTAGACATGTAATTTGATTTATATTACTTTCAGTTATTTCTTGTCTAAATCAATTAAGACTTTGTATTCCACTCTGACAAATAACCTGCCAAACAAATCTTTACATGCTATACTATTTTTTGTTGTACTCATTTTTGTATGTACTTTAATTGCGGGCCATACACTAAATTTAAAGAAATCACGGCAGAATTAAAAGTACTTTGAACATATGTATATATCTTTTATGTAAAAGAAAATAGTCCTAAAAGTTTTAAATGTAATAACTGTAATCATTGTTTTCATCAGTCAAGCCATATATGATGTTATGTCTGATGGCATCAGTGATGTCATCAGTGATGTAATCTCTGTTGTCATCATTGTGATCATAAGCTGTGCAACAGGCGGCGATTATTAAGGTAGAATTGCCTGAATTGTCATCCAAATTTCAAGGGTTTTGATGCATTACATGTTTACCTTAACGTCTCTTTAACTTAGGTTTTTTCACTGAATTTGAATATACATATAGATTGAAATCTAATTTAAAGGAAACTTCATGAGAAAATTACAATATTGGTCACAATCAGCAATCACTCATTAACTAAGTCATCAATCCTCTTCCAAAAGCGTATAAATGTGATAGTAACAGAAATAGAATAGCCAGAGTTACAATACGCCCGAAATTGGTCTGTGATAAACCCGTCAAAATTAGCAAGAACATTGCCTAGATATTTGCATCTCATTTCATCTCGTTTAATTCATTCCATCAGTGTCTGCTGCTTTCTAATGTACCATGGATATTACAGATTCTGCAAGTACAATTCTTCCTATCTATACCTTGTTCAGCCCGATAATCCGTAGAGCAGGAAGAAGGTTGACCTTACCATCATAAGGAATCTACATATTTTGGGTGCAGATGGTTCCGTGGAATTACAAAAGGGAATATCTACAAAAACAATTCTGAGAACATCTTTGATTCAGATAAATGTGGGATTTTCGTAGAACAATCCCATAACCACATCATAGAGTTACATTTTTTCACCAGGATTTCATATCGCTTTAAGAAGTAAGCCATTCAATTCTCCAAACATTGTGCAACAGTTCTCAGTGGATAATTTTAAAATAGGTCAGCTTGTATCATGCAATAAATTCCCAATCATACGTAATACGCAGTCATTATATGACATATGGTTATTATATGATATATGCGTATTATATGACATAAAGCTCCATTCTTTAAATGAATCACGATGTTGTGCTCTCCATAACAAAAGCTTCAACTCGAACCTCAAGCCGGAAGAATAAAAAAAATATATATCATACCTTATATTTTATGTACATATCCAAACTAGAAACCAACAATAACCTACATCTAGAGCAGAATTACCCCTAGAATAAAAAAGTTATATCTGAATTCATTGCTTTTCACTGATGACAAGATCTGTCGATGGTGTTATTTTAAACTAAGTGACACATTTATTGTATATTTCTGATGAGACTTTTTATATTTTTGTTTGAAGTGTGTTACATATAATTGGTTATTTATAACACGCTGATACTGAGGAGGTTTCTAAGCATAGACGCGGGATTCAAACCTGTACTGCTCTGCGTCGTCTTGCTTCCAAGACGAGCACGTTGTCACTGAGCTATCCTACCCATCATGTTGATGACAAGCAGTGATAATTTAAATGTTCGCATTGAAGACCTTTGTACATTTTGGATAGAATAGTTACTCAGACTTGCTTTTATTTGAATGGTGATTTGTGTGCATTGTGAACAAAAACAGTAAGATAATAGCAGGCAGGTGAATGTATCTTCTGTAGGCAAGTTGTCTGTATTTGTATGGAATATTGTAGGTGTCCTACCAGAATTCAAAGTTAGGGGACCACCTTTAAATATTTGGATTTGTTATTTTAAATAAAACTGAATATTCACCTTAAAAGAATCCGTATTTCTTGTCCCAGAATTGGGGGCAGGGGGATTGTTGTGGTCGGCGGTATTAGATCAGGAGACGTTTCTGTGTACAACGAATCTTCCAAATTGATGCATTCAATAAATAAAGTCATAACACAACAGCAATGACAATTGATGCAAGATGTAAAATAAAAACACCCTTTAGAGACTGAGAAAATATCACACTGAGATAAAATCCAGTCTGCTGGGTTTCTGATACCGTGGACACCTTTAAATACCCATACAGGACAACAAAATGCCCCCAAATCTTTGAAATTGCTTTCCAAAATAAGAGGAGCTATCAGCAAAAGTAAAACACATACCCAGCTGTTGCAGAGTGAAGTATGTGCCATGAGTGACCAGTAAGCGTTCAGGTAAGGATGGAGGAGTGTTACTTCTTATGTCTGGTCCTTACATTTGTAAATATGTCAATACTGGCAGTAAATGGTTACCTCCAGCAGTATTTCTGTAACTGCTGAAAAAGCAGGAAAATAAGCCTTCTAGTGTTCCACCAGCTGTATTGTTCATACTAGTTTAAACTCGTGGTATTCGCCACTGCTATTGAATTGCATACTGCAAAATTAGTAAATATCACAATATATATCAATCACACATAGATCACTGGCCTGTCGAACGGTTATCACACAGGGTGGTGATTTGCTGCTGGTGGTCTTTCTTACATAATTGGGTCGTATGTAAAGACTAGTAGAATCATTTGAATCTTCCATACACTGAAATAAGTACAAAACAACTGCAAAAGTGAACGCTCAATATGAATGTTCCAGACTTTTTCTTGCTTAAGAAATAAAGACACCCTGCTAGCAGCATGGCGGGCTTGCTTCTTCTGTCTGTGTAAGTAATTACGCCTTGTATTACAGCACCTCACCTTTTAGTCAGGTTCAAACTGCCCTGCGTTTTATATCCTGTCGTTGTATAGACACGGATAGGCAAAATCACAAGACAGATGCACATTCTGAGGGCTTCTGCATCAATCAAATTATGTTCCCATTCTCTTTATTCTTATCTGAAGCATCTCTGCCTTGTATCATTGTATCTAACAAAGAATGATGGCTGACCACTGAACGAGCCTCTTCTCAGTGAAAAACCGCGCATAAGGTTTAAGGGGAAAAAAATAAACTGCCGGCAAAAGACGCAACGATGTGTTAAACTGAAATGCGTTTTGTATCGGTTTACCAACATAGGCTGTTAGACATTACGTGTTCCGTTCCACAAAAAAGGAGTCACTCATGTATATGCATTACAAAAAAAACTCCTGTTTGTTGAAATGTGTTGCACAGTTTCACAATCGCATATTCATAATCGTAATCACTATAGGGCTTGTGTTGTGATATGTGGGTATTGAATCGAGGCCAGTGCGCCAAGCTCCTGTTCATGCACCAGAATAATTTCATTATGCACAGATTGGCGAATAATCGAGCCGGAACGGGCATCCCTGGCATCATTAACGAGAAGGGCACGGAATGCACATACTCGTTGCCACGGCAAGACCTGCAATGTGTTCCGAAAGGAGAAGAAAATGGCAGAGAGAGTTCGGTCCATTTTAGTCACCCAAAAGATTCTTAAACCACTTATCATTACTCCAAGTAAATGCAGTGCAAGAGAAGCAAGAAAAGTGGTATTGAGAAAGTCTATTGGCGTGGCTTTTTTTAAATGCCACTTTGCAGCCTCTTCTGTCTGCCTGCATCTATGAGATGTTCATGGACATCCTTGCCTATCCAGATGTTGCCAATATTGCCAGATGCAGCCTTCAATGTGCAGTTCGACCGCTGCAAGCCGGTTACCAGACATTTGGTCGAAAAAAATTGGTCGACCAGACAAATGGTCGAACCAATTTGGTCGAAAACCAAATGGTCGAATTTTTTTTTTTTTTTATTTTCACCCCTTTTTTTATTTTTTTGGGGGGGTCCCCCCCCAACCCCCTTTTTTCTCTAAAAACCCCTTTTTTTAAAAAACGAAAACCCGAAAAATAAATATATAAATAAAAAAAAAAATTCGACCATTTGGTTTTCGACCAAATTGCGTCGACCAAATGTCATTCGACCAGTTTTCAGTCGACCAAATGACTGGACACCCTGCAAGCCTGTTATGCAGTGTATGACCATTTAATCCACGCTAGAGCCAGCTCAGAGCCTACATTAAGGTAAATGGCTCACTGCACATTGAGGCCAAATACACTTTTGTGAAACAGTCTTTAGGTAGAGAGCACGGGGTTCAGTCTTTACAAATGGATCTGAAGGCATGCTAAAATAATCGGCACCAGAGGTCCGGCCTGATTGGCATATCCATCACATGAAACAACCTCATTTGTTAGACACAGCCTTGCATTCATTTTGTACTCGGTGGAGAACTGTAAAAAGCTTACACAGAACCATATGTCTCCTCTGAGCATGAATGTCACATGAGACAGAATGATGTGTGAGAAGAGCTTTGGGCTTCAGGGTGATAGCAAGATAGATCTCTCGGTGAAATGAGCATGGATTCCAGCCCTGGCCAATTCCCGACAAATTCCTGGCAAGCGCCTTCTTGCCCTGCCCAAGAGGTGCAGAATTCCTAGCAAGCCACTGAGCACAGCACCTGAGCATGATAGAGTATGTGCTGAGACATCTCTCAGCCTGCCAAACAGCATGCTAAGCAAGGCAAAATGGGTGACTGCAGACCCAAATTTCAAGTAGCCCACTCTCTTATCCTAAGGTTCTAACCCTCCCATAACCCTTAGCTGCAGCCTATGGTAATTGAGTGGAGTTTTGCAGACTACCGCTTCCCCTCAATTGAGCATGGGATACAATGAGAGTGAGGTAGGGAGAGATGGGGCGGGGGGGAGGCGTAGCTGACAGGGGCAGTGTAAGCTAGTCAAATGGAACCTGTATGCAAAAGGTCAGTGGTAGGTGTGAAGGATTGCAGGTTGTTTTTACTTGAAAGCCTACTCCCCGTTCCCCTAACTGTCAACCCCTAAGATCCCGTACCACCTTACACTACACACACACCCCTCACAGACGAGCACCACAGGACTAGCCATGAGCACAACAACACTAACCAAGCCACTACTCGCCCTCCTCTTTAGCCATGTTGCACTCTTCCACATCAGCTTCTAACCAGATCCAAAGTGCTGTAGTGTAAAATATCTTCCCTATGGATAGCATACTCACAGAGACTGCCAGATCCATAGAGAGCAGACTGGCACCCAGGAAACACGTAATTCAGACCCTTTTTTTAGCAAGCCAAGCACAGCGATGTCACCAATAGTGGCAGATGGGCACTATACAGTACCACTTACATTACATAATACCTGTACAAAATACAAAACATTTGCCTTTTTTAGTGCTTGTTTTTAACAGAACTTAAATGCAATGAACAGGTGCAAGGGCACACATCTGCCTTATATTACAACAGGAACTCAATTGCATGCATAATTGAGGAATTAAATCCCAGAAGACTACCTACAAAATAACACTGGCAAGCGCGATTTAACACAAACCATGAAGTGTCTACATAATAGAAGTAGCCTGAAACCAAGGAATTGACATTTCCCAAGCACTGCCATAATGGGCTCGGCCATGACATGGCAACAGCTGCAAAATGGTGCAAGTGTCGAATCATATGATGCCAGTGCTTCACAAATGCATGTTACCTATACAAAAGCCTAAATTAAAGCCTTTTCTAATACTTGTTCATAACTGGAACTAAGTGCAAGGAACAGATGCAAGGGCTCTCTTCTGTCTTATTTTTATTACAACAAGAGCTCATTTACATGCACAAGCAAGGCATTCAATCTCAGAAGACCACTTAGAAATGGCCCGGGTAAGTCCTGTATAACGTAATCTTTGAGGTTACTGCATGATAGCTATTCTTTACACTGATGAGCTCTTCACCCATATTTCCCAATGTATGTGTTAGTCTTTGGGCCTCATTACACGGTGGGCGCTAAGGGATTACCGGCACAGGTAAGGTCACAGGTGCCGGTAATCCCTTAGCACCCTACTACGAGGTCCCTCAGCGGGTTCCGTCCTTAACGTCTGGTCTGCCCAGGCGTTAAGGACGGGACCCGCTGAGGGACTTCAGAGCAAATAACGGTGCCGCAAATTGCGGTACCGTTATTAGCTCCTTCCCCATTCCCATTGAGCCCTACGGGGGCTCAAATGCGGAATGCTATTTGGAATGGGGACCTACCGGGTCCTCCAGGGTCAGAATGACCCAGTAAGTCCCATACCACCTACCCGGACCCGGTATGCAGTAAGGGAGTAGCCATGCCGCCAATAGCGGCATGGTTACCTCCTACCGTGTAATGAGGCCCTTTGATTTGTAATGAAGAGATGGTCTTCTACAATTTGTTTCAAACATATATTTTCAGGATACTGTTGCCTTGTGATTCCTGCTGATATATTGCCATTTATACATATCCTCAAAAGAAGCTGTGATTTATCTACTGACCGACTGTCCACCCAATGGGTGGATGTGCATTGCAATGTGTTGCAGATGTTACTGCCAAATGTGCATGTGATTTTTTTGTTATCATTGTGCTTGTGGTTTAACATTAGACTTGTGCAGTGCAAGGGTGATTGCCGGGTTCTAACAGGAGCACAATGCTATATCACCATTCACACTAGCCCAAGGTCAGGAACACAGGACTCCTCCGGGCGAGGAAATGGATATTCAGGGATTCAGGTGGGGGCTGGGAGTAGTGGGTTTTCTCTAGAACACCAGAAATCTTGCAGATTGGTGAAGCCATGTAGGACGAGGCATTATTTTTCTCTACCAATGAATATATATTACCGCCATCAAGTTTGTATCCAATTTAAAACATTTGTTCTGCAATAACCTGATGGTACAACAAGAGGGAGTGCTTTGAATGTATCTTTGACATATCTGATAGTTGTTCATCTCAGTGTGCATGTTTTCTTCATGTCGACCGTTGCCCCAGTGGTTGATAGACTATTCATAATACCCATTCCCCCTCTTGCACTGCAATCCATCGAATACAGCTCAGTCCCATGTACAATTCAGTCCAGATGTCACATAGTCACTTACATAGCAGTCATCTCTGCACCTGAACACAATGTTATGCATGATTGGTATAATGTTTTAGAACAGTCATCTCTGCAAGTAATTGAAGTCACCTAATTCTTATGATTTTTTGCATGCACTGTTAGGTTCTTTTTATTTTCATGTTTTTGCAGACTATGGTCTTCCAAAGGCCATTCACCCCACAATACTTCAAAGCCATAACAAAGGCAGTAGGTAAATATCAAATAACATAGCATAACATAATGGGAAAGTGGGGATGCACTGAAAGAGGAGGCGTGGGCATGGTGGGAGAGGAAATACATTGGTGAATGATAACTGAAAATTAGAACTGGGTCAGAAGGCAAGGAAGACAATGGGACGTGTTTTGATTATGTTAGATATTGGGGGAGAGTTTATCACTGGGGTGGTGCTTTCACTGCTAGTATGTGATCTCTTGAATGTTGTTTTTGAAGCCTTGGGATGGCCAGGATAAATAATCTGGTGGGCTGCAGAGGACCTAAGTGCTGCTATCGCCTGAATGAAGAATTATTTTCCAGAATGAAGAATTAATTTAAGAAGTTCCTCCAACAATAAGGATATCCCATGAAATGCTCCAGTGCATGGTCCTTCATTTGCTACACTACACATATTATAGATGTCCCACAGGAACGGATGTACACAGTGCATTCTGTATAACCCACTACAGTGAGCCCAGGCGACTATTACTTCCATAAAGCACCTAGCCTCACTCAGAAAAGAAGACCCTTAAGGCAACACAATACAAAATATGCCCCCCACCACAGGAGCAGCGGCCTACATGGACTACAAATACCAGAATGCACTATACTCATCGCATGCAGGTGTAGTCCATCCAATTCAGCTTTTTCTCCTTTTAATTGTGTAGTTGTACTTTTGCTTTTTCTATCATAAATCCCAGAATAATAAGAAAGGAATAGGACTGAATGGAGTGCACCTGCTTTATATCGATCTAATATAGAGTTACGTCTGAATGCACAGGAAAAGTTAGGACTTATGAAGCAGGGGCAGATGAGTTGCCAAAGACCATGCCTTGTTGGTAGAGTCATTATGGCAGGTTCTGACTACAAACCATAATGAAGACATTGTGCCAGGGGAATTTGTTCAGACCATGCTGTGCAGGCTCGAAACATGATTACATTGTAAAGGGATATAATTACAAATATGAAGATTGCATATTTAGTTTTACATTTTGTAGGGTTTTGTAAAGCACTTCTTGTTGTGAATCGGCCCTCAATGGCACTAAATGTTCAGGTGTCGTGCTAACAAGTAGCGTGAATATTAGCAGTGCAAGAATTTTTGAGGCACCTCAGACTCATATAGAAAGTGTATGCCAGTTTACAAATGATGATGGTGTTGTAGCCGCTATGTGTGTGACTTGGCACTGATGCGAGACACCGGTGAGAATCATGCAAACCAAAGAGGAGGGAGCGAACTATAGAATAGTATTGCCTGATATAGTATGACAAGTGTAGTGTTATATATGGTCTAATAATTACCCTACTAATTACTAATTACTAACCATTAACGACACATTTTAACAAATAAAATTATCAGTAATTAGAAGGCCACAGTGCAGGTTATGGGTGTGAAAGGCACCATTCACACAGTGATGTGCGTTTAGAAAGAAAGGCAGAACATTGGAAAGTTGAAGCTGAACTGCAGTGTACGTGGTAGGCAGTGGAATGCATTTCGTAAAAAGTCTTTATTTGTTCAGGAAGCTGCAGAATGAGAATGTTGCATATTCATCCCGGCCTGGAGAATCAAGGGTGTACTGGTAAAGAGCTAAAAGACTTCTGGAAACCTACTGAAAGACTATCCATACTAGAGGAGGTAACTGATTGATGGGGGACCTCGTGGTCAGGGGTGGTGAAATAATGTACTTTCTGTATGAAGGAATATGACAAGTGCAATGGCAGGGAAAAGGCTTTGAAAGGAATAGAGGGTGAGAATGAGGGGGCTTTGCTGAGGAAAAGGGGATAAAGGGGAGATTTGAGAAAAAAGAAGAAAGATTGTGGAGAGTTTCTGGGATTGCTGTGGAAGGTGTGTGCGCTGAGCATAGTCTGAGCCAGGGCAGACTGCTGAGAGTCTTCGGTGAACTGCATTAGCTGATGGTGGGAGAGAGAGCCTGTGTGCGTCAGGAGAGGGATCTCGCTGTCAGGAGTGCAGACAGAACCAAGCACTTCTAAAGCTCTTGGTAAGCATAAGTAACAAAGTTAGAACATAACTAAAAGAATGCCCTCATGTTCTTTCCATGTAATAGAATCTAGAGGATTGTTCTCTGTGTGTGGTTAATTACTTGCAGGATTGCAAAATCACCCAAACCATTCCAAAGTAGCACAGATAACTCTGCATCACTTGACAAGTTCTCTTGTGGGAAGTTTAAAATTTAAAAAGGGGGATTCAGAGTTCTTTCACATTTTCTGAGCTGTGAGCTCTCTAGGAATGTATAATGTGTGAAATGTTCCATGTTCATCCTGGTAGAAAAGAGACATACATGTTTGCATTTTACTAATGTCTATGTTCCTTTTAAATGAGTGTTTTATGCTGTTCTAAGTTTTTCTAACTATGTTTTGATAAACCACATTTGGACCCTGTCCTATTTTGAACACATCCAGATCAAATCCAAAGAGCGCTATTATAAAACACCTGTTTGGCCTATCATTGTGTAAGTATTTTTTCACAGTGTAAAGGGTTGTGTGTGCAGCACTGCACTAAGTCTGGGATTGTAGCCAAGAGGACCCAAATTAAAAGAACATAGCAGCAAGCTAATTCCCCATGTCTTAGATGCATGCTTTTGCGGGTGGTGAGGTAACCAGAGATATAAAAAATCCTACAGTGCCTTCTCCCTGTATAGGAGGTGCTATTTGAGGCCGGTCAGGAATGTCTGAACAATGGCTGATACCAGGAGCAGGGCATTACACTTGAAGTTAACAAGAATGACAGATTAATCAGGCAGGGGAAGGCAGTGCAGTGAGGATGGAGAGCTGACACACGGTGGACAGCTTGGGAGCACAGGCTGTGATTTGTGGAATATATATCAATAAAAACAGCCAGCTATGGGGTGCAGTGGTAGCCTGTGAATATATCTGACTACAAAAAGGAGTAGTTTAAAGAAGGACCATTGTATTGGAGCAATTCTGCATGTAGGTGAAAAGCAGAGGTGGGAAAGAAATGTGAGAGGTTGCAGAATGTGCACATTGCAAACTTTAGTACTTTGTTCAGGAGGCAAACAAGTAAGTGGCCCATGCAGTAGTCAAATTACCTGAGGACCAGAGTGGACATCATGGTTTAAGCAAAGTAGGAGGTTAGGTGGGGACAGACCTTGCTTGCTCGGTAGGTTAATCCTGGCTGTTGAGGCAGGTAACGATTTGTTGAAGCTTAAATGTGAAGTCAAAGAGCACCACAAGATTATGAGCCTTAGGGCACCATATGAGGACGAGGGGAAGAGAAGAGCTGCAGCATTGGGAACTGGGAGTTAGATGAGTCTTGATAGATGAGTGGAGCATAAGGTACCAACGTGTCATCCATTGCCAAATGGCCAAGAGGCAGTTACATATTCAAAAGGAATCCATATCAGTAATGGAGGGGAAGGAGAAGAAGATTTGAGTGTCATCATTACATGGGTAGTAGGAGAGGTCAAATAGTATACAGAGAGAGGAGCTGTAGGATTTACAGGAAACATTTGCCAAGGAAAGGTTCTGAGGACATCTCCACTGGGAGAGAGGGAGTGTTAAAGTGCCAGAATGTAAAGAGATAGTAATGGGTTAGTCAAATATGTTGGGGATCTACCCAATCAACAGCAAGTTTGTGGATGTCAATGCTAGAGAAAACAACAAGGGGCAAGTGTGGATCTGCAGTGTCAATTGCAGCAAAGAACTATAGAGGAATGGGAATCAGATGGTTTGGCATGTTGAGCAGTGAGGAAGTTGGAGATGTGAGTGAAATATGCTTTCATTGCAAGGCTGCTGCTGAATCCAGATTGGTGGGGGCAACAGAGTAAATTGCACTCTATAAAAGTAAAAACATGGTTCAACACTGCAAGACCCAAACATGTTAAACATTGAGGGAGGACATAGACAAGCTGATGGTTGGAAGGGTGTTTGGGGTCAGCAGATTTCGTTTCTTGGGATGTGTAAAACATCTGTTGTTTTATAGCAAGCCAGGAGAGTTTAGAGATAAGAGTGAGCTAGAAGAATTTTAGTGGTGCTTGTTTATTGTCTTTGGGGCAAATAGGTCCCTAAGAGCACCAGATTACTTGGAAGGTCAGAAGATAGATGCCAGAACAGCAGGGGCTGTGAGAGTGAATCATACTAGAATGGAAAGCATGTTGATAAGTTAAGGGGGCATTAGAATGTATAAAATGATTGTCATAGCATATCATATTTTGAAGATTTTAGAGACGAAGTAGGAGGCAATGATATTTGCATAGTGAAACCTGGTGATTGCCTGAGGGTAAGGAGAAATCAGTTTGGCGTGGAGGGTAGAGGATAGTTTGTGGGTATGGTAGAGGAGAGAGGACATGAGGTTGGTATAGCAGTTAGACCTTGCTGAGACCATGACAATCGAGAGAGGCAGAAGTTCTTCTTTGTGGGCGGTGATGCAATCATGTAACAGTTTATTGAGAGGCCGCCTTCAATACAGGGAGTTCCTTCCCTCCCCAAGCTAAGTGTTACATGATAAACAGTTAATGTCAGTCCTTTTCTTCAGACCTATCTCCAATTTATTTAATACCCTTTGGATCCCCCCCCCAGAGCTACCAATGAGCTAAGTACCATGCAGATGTACAGGAAATATATTTATATTTATTTCAATTAGATGTTAAGAAAATCGTGCTAAAATGTGAAACACCACTTTATCCATGTCACAACACAATAAACTTTGCTCAACATAAATAAATCACAGAAGTGAGTTGAAAAGAATGCAAATCACAATGACTTATTTTCTACAAAATTCACTTCAAGAAATAATTAAACTGATCAATAAACAAAAAAACAATGTTGTATGCAATGCTGTGCAATTTCGATTTTCCGGCGTGCTTACAAGGCTTGCAGTTTAGTTTTACAAATGTGTGCAAATGCATATGGCAACTATTATTTCACCCACACTTTTGCTTTAAAATAAACATAGGGTGATTTAGCAGTGTGTTTTCAGACCCCCCTCACTTAAAGGTCTGCAATGGGGAAGCTGGATAGCAAAAATTGGGATGATTTGAGAATTTTGGATTTCAGACCCCCTGCATCTGTGTTGGGGAAGCTGGATAGCAAAACTTTGGATGATTTGAGAATTTTGGATTCCAGACACCCCCCCTTCACTTAAAGCCCTGTGTTGGAGAAACTGGATGGTAAACATTGTGATGATTTGAGACTGCTGGATTTCAGCCCACCCCCCCACCACCACTTAAGGGCCTGTGTTAGGGGAAGCTGGATGGTAAAAATTGGGATGATTTGAGAATTTTGGATTTCAGACCCCCCTCCACTTAAAGACCTGTGTGGAGGAGGCTGAACAGAAAGATTGCCCAATTAAATGACAGTCCATAGATTTTAGCACACACTGGGAATGAGCTTTGTTAATTTAGAATGTTAACAAAATCACCCTGTGGTGTTCTACCAAGGGGAATTAATGACATTAATATTTAAGGATCTACACAGTTTTGCCCCCACCCGCTGCCCGCTAAAAAGCAAAAGGATTAAAGGCCAGCAGATCCCACCACCTTTTGGTTGCAGAGGGTTGAATTCTACTTACATAGAAAACTTCTGTTTCAAGTTCAGGAAAGCCAGCTGCATGTCAGGACTCTCTGGAAGGACAGGGCATGGGCCTGGTCACTCCACTCTCAAGAATGGTCCCCAGTCCTTCAGCATAGTGTCTAGTCAGTTGTTTTAGGCCTTCTTAGCAATAGACAGCATTACCCAGATGCAATTGCAATCTCCTTTGATGATTCATTGTAGCTGTCAGATGGTAAGTTTCAGCAGGTTTGTCCCTTACACATAGTGCATCCACTTTATGTAGCAGCAATGACACCGTCAAGTTTACAATCTTGGGCAGTACCCTGCAAGAGTTCTCGCAAATAGGATTGGACAGTTATCCTTCTCTCTCCTCCCAAATCCTTCCCATCTCTAAGGATTGGCTTAGGAGTCTGGAGCAGACATATGGCAGCTTCCATTTGCAATCCCCATTTGTTCTTGTGACATATTTTTGGCAAAAATTAATTGTGTGTAAAAAATGTAGTGATTTACAAGTAACTGCACAATACTTATATTTTCTGATTCAGCTAATCAGGGTGAATTTAATAAAATAACAGTGGGGTCCACACCATGTTGCATGGCTGTTTGGCAATTCTCCACAATTCTTTTTACAAAAAGCATAACCTTTAGGAACATGCAATTTATTCCCCACATACCTTATTTTACCCTCCACTAGTTCATCAATCCTCAAATTCAGGACATTTAAAGATCAGCCTGAAACCCATTTTAGTTCCCTGAGTCGCAGGTGGATGAATTTATATATCACCAAAATCACCTGGAAATTTCCTAAAAATGAACACATCAAACAAGAAAGTCTGATTTATGGTTACTGAGAAAAAGGCTTAAATGATCATTGTCCCTTTAAATGAATAGCAAATCTTTGGGATTTGCACATTGGAAACCTCCTGTCTCCAGCACCATTTGCATCTCTGGCCCAGTGTTTTTATCAGTCTCTTTTTTGTTTGAGGTGTAGGGTACAGATCGTAAATGAGGGATGTATTTGCAACACAGAGACCCCCCACTGCAGACATCTGGCATCCTGTCTTCTCATCTGAAGGGGACCACCTTTTGATCTGAAAAGCTTATATTTTCCTCTATTTATGTTTTCTTTAAATAATCCATCTTTTATGATAGCCCCTGTATTCATACCTCCTCCCTACATTCCAGATTTCCACCAACCAGAGCATTTGGCTTGCTCAGAACTGCCCTTTGAGACAGCCAGTCTGGCAAACATTTGGTTTTTGACACCGTTAGCAGATCACACTTTCTTGCAGTTGTAAATAGCTGGGGGGATGTAAAAGCCAAGCTTTCAGTGAGGGAGTTCTTTGGGAAGTTTATCCCCCAACAAGGCAAAAGGGTCCGCCTTGTGACTGAATGAAATCTTTCTGTGACCCATAGAACAACGTTTTTCAATTCCCTTGTTTCCATTATAATGCACGTGAAGCATAATATACATTACATCTTGCTGACATGTGCCATGTCCTTTCCCTGACATCTTTATATTGACAGGGGAACATTTTTCTCCTGCCTTGCTTTAACTTGCAAACACACATGCAAAGCCGTTTTGGTGTCAGTGTTTAAAAATCATGTTTTCCATGTGAAAGGGACCTTTGAATTTCTTCTGCCTTTGTGAATTAAAACACTGCTTTACCTTTGGTAATGACAGGTAGGCCCTTTTCACATGTCCCTTCAGTTCAGTTGATTTGGGGCCTTTCATTATACCCCACGAGCAGGAGAGCAATACTTCTGCCAGCATCAGAGGCACAATGAAATGGATGTCCTTCCCTGGAGGATTCGAAGGGGAATCTAAGTTTGGGGAGAAGAGATAGAGAGGGTGAAGGAGAAAATAGGATAGTGATGTTCATAGAGAGCAGCGAGCGACGTTGAAACCCAAAAGCACTTGCATAATTGAGCTAGTGTGTGCTAGCGAAAGAGTGTGTAGGGACAACATGATTTAAGCCAGGTAGTAACCCAATGAATCAGGTTTGAATTTTTCCTTGATAATAGGGAAGGCTGGGCAAAATGGGACAGAGTCAGACATGTGCATGAGGAGTGGTTTGTGAGGAAAGAGATGATGATATTGGCAAAACCTTGAAGGCCAAACATGTGCATTGACACATCATTTTGGGTTCTCAGGAGATTGGAGAATGCCTTTGCTAGTACCTTTGTACATAAGTTATGCAATTCCTGATGTTAGTTTGTGTGAATTAAGCCTGTTCTATTCTGAAGCAACAGTATAAGGTGAATCCCTCATGGCTGGGAAGGTTTTGTAAATCATTTTTAGCAATCACATTTCGGTGTGGGGCAAAGGATAGGTTGCTATTGAAGAGTATTCCAAGACTAGATACCTACAGTCTTCCTTCTCAGACTGGTACCTGGAGAGCTGGGTGAATTGAAGAGGACTTACATAACATAACCTATATAAATTAAAAGTGTACAAATTCCCAGCAAAGCCTTCAATTGCAGATGCTTTATTGTTAGGATTCAAAACCTAGGAACCAAAGAAGTTCACCAGTTAGAGTTGGCTGCCAACAATACCGGGCACCCCACCATTCACTGCTCATGAACCCAAACAATACGTCACAGCAGATATATGAGATGTCATCGTTGATGGCATTTCTAATGTTATCAGCAGTGTCATCAGGTTATTCTTTGGGTGGGTGATATTTATTTCTACTTTGGCAGTTTCAGGCTAAGTCAAGGGAGCATTTCCTCAAAAGGGTTGGGGGTGCTACGATGGTGCTCTCTTTAACTGTGTTAGGACTGCATCCCATGACATTTAAGTCATCTAGTATAAGTGTTTCACCTGTGGAATCCAGCCGAAATCCAGGAAGCAGAGTTGTCTGTCAATCTTTACAAGTGGTCAGGGTGCAGGTATTTAAAAAAATGTTGGTTGAGATGCTACTTTAAACATGTTAAAAATATTAGTTTGCATACTACTCGCCTGCCATCAAAGGACTAACCATTTGACACTATGCAAATCTTCTGCTGTGCAAGCAGTGTGCAAGCCTCTTTGCAGTCGCAAAACCATGCAACTAAAATTAACACCCTGGTCCTCTTTGAATAAAGTCTGAGTCGCATTGAGAGGCTTATCCGTTTAGCTGTGAATTGTGAACATTGCGCACTGCTGCTTGTTATCAAAATAAATTCTTTATTAAATGCTTGCTCCTAGAAAGTGGTATAAGCAGTCACAGAGCCTGATTCACTGAAGTGTTTTATAATGGTGTAATCCCACAGAAAAATGCTCTGTGAATAAGGCCCACAGACTCCTGCATTATCTTATTGCCAAGAGGGGGACCTTCATCACAGTTTATATTTGGTTTAACCACACACTTTAAGTTTCCAATTGTGCATTTTGAAGCACATTTGATCAGCAACATTGGTCAGAACTACCAGCTGCACAGAGCAGTAAATCAACAAACTGCCCCCCATGGCCCAAATACTGGCCCACACAAGGATTTCGCGACGGCCCCTAAGACATTGTCCTCTAGGCAAGTCTTTGCATCACATAGCTTACATTGCCTCGAGCCAATGCACAATATCCCTGCCACATGCCATTTTGGATGAAGAATCCTGGGAACAGCACGAGCATAATCCAATGTATCAATATTCTCCTGGCAAGCAGGTGTGCCAACCTACGGATGATGCGCTTGTCCTATGATATAAGTTCCGTCATGAGATGCCCTTAACTCGCCAGTGTTTTTTCTTCAAATCAGTCATTTTACTGTCGTCAACCGAAGCAGGAAGAACATGCCCACTTTATGTCTAACTACAGAAGGCGTCACAATGTGACAGTTTATATATTTCTGCTGGCATCCGTTGGGCAGTTTAAAGGGTGTGATGAATGGCGCTGTCTCTGCTCCCACTAAGAGACTTTGTCTCACATGCCCAGTGAAGCTTCAGCCACTTTACAGCACAGCCATCTCGAGAGTGACAGTGCATGAAATCAAGGGGTCTAAGAGCTGTAGTAACAATTTGTGTTTGCTATTTGCAGCATTATGGAATTTTGAAGCGCAAAGCAGTGGCAAATTGGCTCTGCAACATGCGCTGACAGAGGACAAAGCACAGATCAGATGCTCACCAGTTCACACAGCTTTTCCTTACCAGTCCAGCCTTCATGTTCGGAGGAAAAGGCACTGCACCAGCACGATAGCCACGTCAGGCCACCTTGCACTCCAATCATACATATTTGAAATTAGTATCAAAGTTAGCAGCGTTACCAACTCATTCACAGGCATCAGCGCACGTGCTAGAACTATCTAAAATATGAAATGGGGGCTTCTACCAAGTACTTCAGAAAGTGGCATTGTCCACCAATTAATCACCTTGCACCTCTGGATCATCGTTGAGTGGCACAAAATGACCAGAAACGTGTTGACCATAACATAATACAACATACGGAATCTCGTAAATTAGACTGCACTCCTGGTGCATTTATTAAAACAATGAAACAACAAATTTCCATGATACATAGTGTTATGTGCGGGGGCACAACCAGGGGCCCAGAGTATGAAGGGACATCCCTTTTTGGGGCCAGCTGTCTTTTGGTTGTCTACAGCCCCATTCTAGCCACACTCAGAACCTATAGCCACTCCTTACCTGGTAAGATAGCTCAGTGAGTTAAGCGCTCATTGGTGTGACCCGTGTTTGATTTGCAGGTCGCAGCTTCAAATTCCGGCATGGTCAGCTCAGCCTTTCATCCTTCTGAGGTTGATAAAGTGAGTACCAGTGTCGATTTGGTAATAACAATGTATGTAAATATGTTCTGTGTAAAGCATTTTTTAACAGCGCTATATAAATGAAAGGTTATTATTCTTCCAAGCCCCCACACACCACAATATCTGTGCTGCTCACCTAAAAATCCTTTCGATCTTAGCCTGCACCCTGCCTCCACTTGCTTACTTCTTCTATCCCCATCATGCACCTTGACTTTGTTCCCTTCTACTTCAACTTCACTCTCTTCCCACCCCACCTCCCTCCTCTCACTCTGTACCCACACCTCACAAACCTAACGCTTCTCTTCTCACAGGATCTCCAACCTCCTCTATCTCCCTCACCTAAAACACAACAACTGCTCCTCCACCCTATCACTTATCATTCTGTGCAACAAGTCTTCCTACATCATTGACCACTTCAACTCTTATCACCCTCAACTTTAACTTCTTTCTATCACAGAAACCAGGATCTTGCCCACATGACTATGCTACTACCAGTGGCTCTCCACACAGACTCTGCTATCCTTTCCCACTCTCCCTAACCAGTTAGAATGGGCAGGGGTGTGGGCATCCTTATAATAATAAGGCCTCCACCACTGCCGCCTGCATCCTCTCACATGACCTCCTGCTCTTTTGAATATACCATGATTCAACTCCTCTCTTCGACTCATCTCACTTTTCTGGATTTCTATCGACCCCTTGCCTCACTCAACTCTGATCTGAATATTTGCCATTCATCAATTCCCACACACATCACCATTGCCATTTTAGGGGTCTTTAATTTTCCTAGGCCATCTGCAGTCACCAATCTTCAACTTACCGCCCTCCTATCTGACCACTCTGTCTATTCCCTCCAAAGCAGCCTACCGAATATGGTGAGAACTCTCTTGAACGTATCTTTCTTTCTAACACTTTCCTCCTGTGACCTATCCATTGACCCCTCTCCCCCTTATACTCCTTTTCTCCCTTCTTTTGTGACCAAAAGGAAATTCTCTTGTTCCTTACCTCGATGATGTGAGTATATCTCTCATGTCTCCAATATTCAGGCCTCTTCAATTGACAGTGACCTTTAAGAATTTCACTTTACACTTATGAATCCTGTACACAAATTCACACCTTCCCATGCCCATCCTCAGCACTTGATTACCTCATAGATATAAACCATCAAAACAAATGTGCACTGTGAGTTGTGATTCTGCTGTAAAACCCAGACCCACCTCCTTCTCCTAGCCTACACAAAGTCCCTCTTTGCTGTCGCCTCTTCACTGCACTCAGCCAAATCCTCTTACTTTTAAAAACGAATCTCCTCCCATTATAATTACCCCAGCCAACTTGTATCCACCCTCCACGCTTTTCTCAAACCTCTGAAGCCCATATGTTTGCCTCCCCCCTCTCTGTTAATGACATTACTTGCTACATTTCCCCTAAAGTCTCTAAGGTTCATGACACACTAGCAGCCCTCCTCTACCGCCCCATATCTGCTTCTGTCCAGAACTTCTCCCACTACTCTTTCTACACTCAACTGCTTATCCCGTGCCCGTTCGGCCAAATTAGCACCCATCCGTTGCTTCAGAGTTATCACATCATTTGACTTGCATTATCACTTCTTTGACAATGAAACACATCTGTTTCTCCACTCCCTAATTCACCAAAGCCATCTCGGAAAAGATGACCAACTATCTCACTGCATTCAGCCACTTGATGACTCTTCGCTGTCTACTTCTGAAGTCTTTGAGAAGGCAAGTTCTCTTTCTTCTGGCTTCCAATGTCATTCCTCCACTGACCTCTCCTATATCCTTCCTGTCTGAACTTCTTGCTACCTCGCCCAAGGTCCACAACCTAGGAGTCTTCCTTGATAGCATCCTCCAACTGCAATAATTCATCACTATCACTACATCTACTGCTTGTATTAACCTTCTCAACTACTTTGAAATATGTATCAATGTCTTTCTTACCACTCTATATCCACCTTCTGGCTCAGCAAACCTGACCAATATTCATACCTACCTATTGTCCTGCTTCCCTGTACCTTCCTCCCTCTAGACAAAGTCCCAAATTCTCTACCTGCAATCTGCAACTTACACAAGTCCACCCCCACTGCTACCTACTTGCTGGCTGGCTCTCCATGCACAATCACGCCCCATTAAAATTCCTTAGTCTATTATACAAAGTTATCAAAGTCTTTGCTTCTCAGTACATGGCTGACTGTATATATGTTGTGGTGAGTGAGACATAAGAGTGGGACAAGAGGACATTGTTAAAACATGTTCTACATTCAAGAAATAAAAGAACATCTTCTCTAAGCCCAATTTCTCTACAGGTGTCCCCATTCTAAAAAGCAATCAACGGGTGTTCATCAGGACATCTCACAAAATGACCATTGTCTGCTTTCGAAATCTACTCTACCCTGATCTTTGTCCTACGCTACCACTATAAAAGAGAGAAAGGAAAGATAGTCCAAGCCTGAGCTTAGAATACGGTTACTTCCCCTCATCATCAACTTAGTAGAGGCTGGTTTTCAAACCCCCACCAAAGAGTTCTTCTGATATCCTCCAATCCTGGATCGATTGTCGAAGTTTCAAAAAGACAAACATGTCTCTCAATCTTCCTTTTTGGGTTGCCACAAAGTCCTGGTCAAGTGTTCAAAATATATTTATCCCTTCTTCTAGGAAATGTCTGCTGAACCTAGAGAGGCTGGTATTCACAGTGATAACACAATTCAGACTTAGTCATTGTCAAATGTTTCACCTTCTCAGTCTCTTGTAGGCTCTGGACTTGGTCAGCCCTGTTTGATATAATCTACAGTGGGAAAAGAAATTCCTCAGCCCTAGCTGGGCTACAGGCTTGCTGAATCCGGATTAGTATCTTGCGCCCTGTAATCCCGGCTGGGGTATTCATGCATTTACCCTGATGTGGGATTTGGGCCTCTTTGGCACAGTTTGTTATCTTGTGTCTCTCAACTCCCCCATGGGTAATTGTGTGCTCAGCCAACTTGGTCTTTTGGCTTTCTTGGCCTTATTTTCCTCTCCTTGGGGGATCCTGGGCTTATGGTCCTACGCAGGCTTGCATTTCGCTTATCCTAGTTACCCCCTCGTAGGTTACGTATATTCCTAGCCTGGTTTGACCTTTGCTGTGGCCTCACCTCCTCTGCCCACTTTTGGTATGAGGTTGCGTACCTCTTTACCAGCAGCTCTGCTTCTCTGGAGCTTTGGGAACTCTGGGGAGCATGGTTCAGTGTCTCAGACCTGCCTTTAGTCTGTGTGGCTGTGCCTTGTTCGTCAGCTTCTACTCTTCAGGACAGACAGGCTCTCCAGTTTGCTGTTTTGGCAGGATCCTAACCTGATGCTCCTGTTACTGCTTTGCTATCTTCCACTTTGGCAGGCCTGGGCTTCCTGGGTCTTGCCATGCAGCAAGCAGCAGCATTCCACAGGCTTCCTGAACTCTCCACCCACCATGCCAGTGATGTGGCTCTTCAATCACCTTCTCTATGTGAGGGGGGGGCTGGCAGGTGTTTCTCCCTCTGCAATTGCTTATCTTCTTTGGTGCTGGTGTCCAGGTGCATTTAGATCACTACCTACGATGAAAAGAAGGATGCATGTATCCAGGTCTTCACCAGAAGGCACTGGCGAATATAGTTTAGAAACCAAGCCATCCATTTTAAAGGGGCCCTGTGTATGATTATCTTGTTCACCCCCTTGTAACCAACAAACATTGTGAATTTGTATGAAAGGAGAGGTGGAATAGAATCCTGACTTTGAATCTGGCATTGCTTGTCCCTGGGGTCCCTGGGGTGTGGGTCACCTCCATTTGGATCCCACTTGCCCTGCCACTTAGAGAGGAAATTGCATACCGGGCTCACCTCCCTAGTCCCAAAAGGGGTGGCTCCCCCTAGGGCAAAAGTGATGAGTTCCCTGGATGCATAACACTATGCTCTCACCATCTTGTTCCCACCACTCCTTTTCTACTGTCAAAGTCATTGCCCCACGCCCGAGTGGCCCCTCTCACTTCTGCTATTTCTCCCTACTCACTGCGCTCCATTGGAATATGCTGCCCATCACAATCAAATCCAGACATACTTTACATCTCCCCAAAGCACAGGTTACATTTCACCTACTGACCAAAGAGGGAGATTCTCCAACAATTCGGGCCTCCATCTGCCCTATTTGAACTCACCACCCACTCCAGTCCTGTGTACTAATGTAATTTTGTATATTTGTATAACTGTACTGCATGTTGGTTTTCACTACTTAACTCCCCACGTTAACAATACCTGTGCCTGTTACCAGTGTATTTTTGTTGTGTTCCTGGTGTGTGTCCCACTCCAACTCACCACTTGTTCTCATCTTTGTGCTATTTTACAGGGCTCTGCTGTCTGTGAATGTGCTATTATAAGTGATTTCTGATCGAAATTGAAATCCCTGTTCTTAATAAAAATACAAATAGAAATGAAAAATACAACTATTGCTGCACACTGAGGTTTCTAAAATGCCACATTTTAAAACTGCCTTCTACTGCATATTTGGAAAATCTCCCATGCGACGGATAATACATTTCAGTTAAAAAAATAGAGAAATAAACAAAATAATATTAGGGTTAAATGTAGATAGGATGCTGCAAGAAATATGATAGCAAGTAGGGACTGTGGGCTCGTACTATTAAGGGAATACAGCCCTTATAAAACAAACAATGTATAGGTTTCAGATAGATTTATTTAAGCAATATCCTCTGAGGTGACAGCATTAGTGCTTTTTAATAGCCCAGGGATGCACGTTATATTTTGATTCATGCATCGATCAAGTGGACACCTTGATCTAATGCCCCCAGAATATAAAGTAACATTTCACAATGTTGTGCAAGAAACAGGTGGTTTGGTCAAAACTCAAATGTATTTAAATAAAGGAATCAAAACTGAAATAAAGGCAAAGGTGATTTCCAGCTTTGTCCAGGGAATGTCACCACAATGTTACACAATCAGAGACTGCTTGTCTACAAAAGCGAAATGTACCTGCCTGCATTTATCTCACTATTTCACACACATATGAATTAATTTCCATAATCAGTTCTGTATACACATTGAGATCTAAATAATACAAACATTCTAATTGTAACTCTACTGCTTACAAACACAACAGTTTAAATGTGCATCATAGTAATCAAGATGGCAGATGGGTCATAACATTAACATGAACCTTCAAAAACATTTTACTTGTTTACTTTCTCTAATATCGTAGCATCTTTAAACTTTAAAGAACACTTGCACATCATACACAGGACATTTTCTTTCCACAGTATCATCCACCGATGTTGTTAACAAGTAACTATTACATGCCCTACTTCCCATGTAAATATGGTGCTAAGGTTTACTATTGCCATAGAGTGTGTGTGTGTGTGATTTAATATAAGCTCATAGTGAATTGCATCAGACCCTTCAGAGTTCAGGTTAGGGAAGAAGTGTCAATGATTTAGAAAGTCCACAATTTCAGCTCACCCACCCCAACCTAGGAGAATGTTTTTTTTAGATTGGATTGAACAGATATAAATACCCCTCCCATTTTGAATCTTATATGTATCTCACTGTTTATTTTTACAATCATATGGGGTTTTATGGGATTTACATTCATACTATTTTTATACAAATAAAATGACTCCTTTAAGCTCTATTCTATCCCTAAATAACCTTTCTAAATATCTACAGCCGCCACAGGTTAAAAGTTATCAATACATTCTCTGTCAGTCTATGATGCGCAGGTTCTTGTTTCACAGTCAGAACCGTAAAATATACTTGTGGAAACATGCATGGTCCAATTTAATAGGTTCGTAATTTTCAAAGAGTTACATGCCAGTTGCATAAATTGCTATGTGTATTGGTTGATTGATTGATTGAGACATTTATAATGCACTCCCTATTAACCAAATTGAATCTAGGTGCAGATGGCATATAATGCTACCAGTTTAAACAATCAGAAGCTGATGGGCAGACCAGTTTGAAAACAGATATCTAGCGATTTCTATGCTTATTTAAACAAGAGCGTTTTACCGCTTTGCAGAACTTAGGAAAGGACTCCAGCTTCCTAATATCTAATGGGAGACAGTTCCATTATTTAGGGCCAAAAACCGAAAATCTATGGTCACCTCTGAAGACAAAGGACGACAGGGGAACCATCAAGAGTAACTTGTCCTGGGGTCAGATGGCCCGCGTAAGCAGAAAAAGCCTTACTTTTACAGCCAGATGTGCAGGAGCCAAGTTATTAGGAGAGAAATATTTGGAAATGATTGGGAAATATCTGTATCATGTGCATACAGCCCAAATTAATTTAGGGGTGGATTGAATATTATGTTATCAATGTGTTTTGATATCACCTTCCCAAATGACCCCCTTTCATGGAATTTGTCAGGAAAAAATAAAAATGGTGTTTACAAAATAGATAACACTTCATTTGGGGAATCCTAATACTAAATTTGGATCTGTCTTTAAAGACATGGAACTGGAAGAAACACTCATGTGTTCCCAGGGAAGTCTCAGTCAGCAGGCCTATCCTGAGTTAGGACTGCCTCAGGTCCTCTTCTCTGCTGGATCCCCTGTGGACAGTATTCTTCCCCTGCAACAGGAAACTTCCTTTTTGCAGCCCTTAAATTGGTCTATCTCAGATGCATCAATCCATAAAAATCACACATTTCTCTATGCTGCCATTTAAAATAAAACAATATTCGCAAACTCTGTCATCATGATACTGCATATTTTAATTGCTTAGGCCCTTCCACTGGTTTGCCCAACTGTCACGCACTCCCAGAGAAAATACATGGACCAATCTTCATTAGATGTTCATATTTCTTCATTTGAAATGAGAAAAAAGGAGGGGACACAAATGTCTTCTAATACTTTACATGCTAAATTGTTTTTGTATTATAATTCAAGGTCGCAATTTGTGCCCTTAATGAAATCTGCATTATTGTGATCTGTCACCATAGATGCACCTCTGGGTATGCAACATTATTGTATAGCATATTCATTCATAATTGTATAAATATTATTTATTTTATGAATTATTATAAACCATAGACAATGCACATTTGATGTCAAAGCATAGAGGAGGCGCTAAGCTTCAAAATACACTGCCCAAAATACACTGCAATAATTTTGCTACAGAATTATGAGCATAATTAGTTTCTCTATGAAAAAATGTAATATGTGATCATGCCATGCCTTTAAACTATAGGCCTCATGCTTCAGCACATTGACTCTTATAAACAGACCTTCTTAAGTGTTTATTGTCAATGATTAATATGAGTCAAATGACAGGGCTCTTTTGTTCTGCTCAAATTAGACCAACGCACATGTTTGGTTTTATGATGATGGATGTTTCAACATGTCATGATAAGTGCAATGAATATTGGTTGAAACCGGAAATAAAAACAAACAGCTGTTTACCAGCGGATGTTAATCACGAAATACACTGCAAACCATGCACTATTGAAAAATATTCCCAAAGGTGGGGCAGGTTTACTCTGAGTTGAAACATGTGTCAATTTGAGGTCAGCACAATAAGAGGCTGAATTGAACCCTGATGTTATTCAACCTAATACAAACGAACCACTGCTTTCCAACATATTAAAACTATAATACACTGCAATGCATTACATAACAGATACCATATCATTATAAGCTTTGTATAATAGTCTATCATGGTTGGGAAAAGAAACAATATTTCACAACAAAAAAATTCTAAAAAAAATGATCATACATTTTCTTCACTTGATGTACAGTTTAATAAAATGCTTGAGCGTGCCACTCAAAACACTTGACAATATCCTACAACTGGAATTGTATCATTTTAAAATGTCTGTAACCTAGTCCATGTTCTCCAGTTAAAAGCATTATATGTTGACACTTTCAGGCCTCTTTACACCTTTTAAACCTGAAGTTCCATTTTAAACTGTTGAATGATTTGTCTTCTGTTTTCACTTGACATTGTTAACAACCCAGTCTCTGCGTAAATGTACTGAAGGGCCCAAAATATTCTTGGTATGGTTTTGTCTGTGGCGCTATTCCTGTGTGTTCAGGGCTATCTCTAACGTGTGCAGATGATTACCCGCATCCCTCAGGAGCACCCTTGTTGTGGTAGCCAGTAAGAGACAGAAATCATAAATAAAATGATGGCTTTTTCTGGCACCTCTCTCATTTCAACTTGGAATGATCTCCAATTGCCTCTGATTCTCTTGATAGTGCCAGAGTTACTTAACAAAGGCCTGGCTCAATTACTGAGTGGTAAAGCCACCCACCAAAGGGGTTTGTCTATAAGCAAACCGACATTCTGTATGGGGTGCTAATAGCAAGTTATGAACTGTCGCCATGGTGAGGGGGTATGCTAAGGGAAGATGTGGTGTGGGAGAGTGTGGTGACTGGGGACCAAAGCCCAGTAAGTGAAGATGGCAGCAATATGCTGTTCCATGGGCTCGGAAGGGAGGCAACACCATGAGGTATTTCCCACATTCCAAGCACCCTAACTGGCAGGGAGAGTATTTTATGTCATCTGCCACATGCTAAGTCACAATACTCATAAATAATAATTAACAATAATCATATAGAACTGGTGAAGCCCTTGGTGAACATGTGGAGATATAGGAAATAATGTGTTACGCTCACCTGATATCCATGGGAACGCCACTCAGCCCTGGCTGGAAGATTAGCACTCTCAAACCCTCTCCCTTGATAGTGTGTTTGACATGGATAGCGCATGCAATAGAGGAGAACTGGATATAAAGCTTAAATGTCTCTCTTGGATTGATTCCCACCTCCCTCAGCCTTGTATTCCTCCCTTAAGTCTAATCTCTCTCTTCACCTTAATATTAGGTATGGTGTGATCTCCGTCCTGCGTCTCTGTGCAGGGGCGTCTTGGAGGTGTGGGCATTCTGCAGCCTAGTTGCTTCACTGGTGAATTGCCCGGTGTTCGGGTCCAGGCCTGCTGTGACTGCGATTTGCTTGATGAGGTAGGTACTATTGTTTTACAGTCTTTTATCTTACCCTTTTCCTCTTTTGCCTTTTTGTTGTTATTAATGTCTCTAGTTTCTTTCCCTCCGATGAGTTGGAGAGTTTTGGCGTTGCCGTGGTGTATAGGATGAGAATCCCAGAAAATAGCTGCATGGCTACCTCCAAGGTCGTAATGACCTCCATAGTGTGTTTATGCATATATATATTCACTACAAAAAAACTTTGTTGAGGGGAAATCATGGTTAAGTTGCCCTACCAAAAACCTGCGTACTTCACTAAAAAAATAAATTTCTACCTCCCCATTATGGTTCAAATTAAAAATGAAAACCCCCTGAAATTCGCCAGATATGGTAAACTAAGCCCCCACACCTGCCATCACCACTGTGCACTTCTAACACTAACACCCAGAACATGAAAGATGGCATCACAAATGTCATTGATGACATCACCGACGACATCACATGTTTAACCCCTTTGTTTTTGTTCCCTGCCATATATATATATATATATATATATATATATATATATATATATATTTAAAGAAAACCCATTACCCGATCCGGATTGGAAACGGGATGAGATGAACGGAATGCACTCCCAAAAGAAACAGGAATAAAGAAAGCCTTAATGACTCTCTATGCTGAGGCAAGGAAAACCCAAATTGATCCAGACTGACATGCCTTTATTTTAAAGTCAGCATGGATAGGAAAAAGCACGAAACACAACGCGTTTCACGGTACACAGACCGCTTGATCACGTAGAACAGTGTAAACATAGACAAGGTGACTATATATGGACTCATATAACTCTATCCCCAGTTCGCAATGTAGAGTGTCTCCAAGACAATTAACTGCTGTCTCAATCCTAACATGGCAGACATCTTAACCCTTGCAAATCACTGCACAATGCCCTTAGTAAATGCATATTGGACTCGTTCCCAGCGCCTTTCATGTTTTTGTTATAATGTCTGTATGTGTTAAATAATTACAGAACCAAATGCTCACAGGAGCGTAATGAGAAAATAAAATGCTAAATTCAAAACATTTCTCAACATTCGTAAATTACACACCGTTTGTCCAGCATTGATAATTAGTGCAGGCAGTAAAACTGTCAGAGCTGATGTAAAAAAATTTACTGCTCTAGAGCAAAATGTTTCAAAATGCCACTTGCGCTGAACAACACATAATGTCAAGAAAAGCATGGCAGCATGTAGAGTATGGGAACCATGGCATAATATCCCCAAAATAGGTGCTGGCTATAAAGTGGCTTACCATTATCAATAAATAATAAACAAATGGGTAACTAATGAAAAAACCTCTATTACTGGCATTAATAAATAAATGAAATGCCTAATGCTTGGCTAGATCATGTTATCAGCCAGCATAGCCCAGTCTGTTGCTAATAAAGTGCATAATGCATATAGCAGCAACTTTTTAAATACACCCCATGTGGGAAAATAAAAAGTGCTAATGCTTGAACTTGCAAAATTGCAATAATCAACCTCTATGGTCTAACTGTAATAAGCAGTTTAGCAGCTGGTGGTATATCCTAAATAAAGGTATTGAAAGTGCGTAGTGCATTCAATACCTAAATATTGAAACCATGCAAATATGCATGGATGTGCAAATATGCAATAAACCTATATGGTCAATCTGCAAATGGCAATTTAGTAGCTAATAATGTATCCTGCATAGAGGTATTTAAAGTGCTTAGTACATTCAATACTTGCTGTTGAGTCCATGCAAATATGCAAAGCAACCTAGTGTTGAATGTGATACTAGAATTAGATATAATAAAGTGCATAGTGCATTTGCATGATAAAGTGCATAGTGCATGTAAACATCTAGTTGACATCTAGTAACTGATCTGTACAAAAAAGCAAGAAAGATTATTCTATACATGTGATGCCTGTAGTTTCCACTCTACCCAATATTGTTTAAGGAATATTACCCATGGCAGCCTGAACAGCAAAACCTCATGGTCCCATAAGATCAAACATGAGCATTTACAAAAAAAGCCTATAAATGAAATAAAGTCTGAAAGAAAAATTTACCAAATAATCTGGGAAAGACTGGGGAAAGAGAGAAAAGAAAAAAATATCACAAAAGAAGATATAAACTTGAATTTGTATGAGTCCAAATACACTTGTTCAAAGAACAGAAAAATTAAGAAGATGTTTAAAATAGGACATACAAACGTATGTCAAAATCTAAAAAGAATCACCTTAGCTTCATATTTTCCTCTGTTATGTACAAAAGATAACAATTATGACTTGGGCAATGGACCAACCTAAAATATTAAAGAGAAGGTGCCCAATTACATAAACAGTGTGATCACTTGTGAAACCTCCAGTTACAAAGAACCTAAACGACCCAGGACTAAGAAACACATAACCCAACTCGAAAAGAGCAAACTGAATATGCAAATTGCAGTGATAACCTAACATCATATTTTCCAAACCTCTTCAACCAACCTTTGAACTTGAATTAGAGTGCATAGCGAAATTACAGCTTCATCATAATAATACAATGTTTCCCCAACTTGAAAAGATGTCTTGCAAGAAATTCCATAAGGGATCCACTGCTAAAGTATCACCTGCGAAAGGGCCACCTGCCAAAAGTCTATCAAAAAGTGAACCAAGAGAAAATTAATCTACTAATCTAATGGTTCTTACAGTAGTATGAGACAAATGCATCAACAAAAATGGTGTTGTGTGAAATAAAGGAAACATGCATAAAGGTCATAGTTAGGTTCCTAAAAAAGTATAAAGTTCTTCATCCAAATTATGGCCTCTTGGTTTTTTGGTTTCTAGGTCCAAAATGCATTTGGTTTCCAATTGTCTCAATGCCAGTTCTCTATTGCCACCTCTCGGATGTTTGGCTATGGTATGAATGCCAAAAAATGTAAAACCATCCAATTTGCTGTTATGTACTTCATGAAAATGCATTGCCATGGGGTAGGTAACATCCATATTCTTAATTGCCCTGATATGCTGTAGCATTCGTAGCTTAAGTCTGCCTATGGTGCTGCCTACGTACCACTTGTCACAAGGACACCTGAGCACATAAACCACATACTCAGTGTCACAAGTGATACGTGTTGTAATAGAGACATTCTTGGCTAAAATCGGGTGTTCATAATTGGAGACATCTGTTGCATACTTGCAGGCCTTACATTTCCTGCACTTACGGAAGCCTACAGTTGGTATATTTAGCCACATAGAGCCTATAGGTGGAGTAGAAGGGCTCATAAAGCTAGAGACAAGGTTGTCCTTAAGTGAGACAGAGCGTCGAAATGTGATGTTCATCTTGTCGCCCAAGATCGTTCCTAAATGTTCATCCAGTTGTAGGATATGCCAGTGTTTCCGCATAATCCGTCGTATTTTCTGGGAGTGTGTACCATAAGTGAGTATGAGTCGTGTCTCACTTGTTTGATCATTTGATGGTAATTGCACTGTAGTAGTTAACAGTGAGGAACGGTCTTGGTCCCTAGCTTTGTGAAAGGCTCTTTCGAGTATGCGTATAGGATACCCCCGTTGTTTAAATTTGAGAGCCATATGTGCACATTCTGCATCAAACGTCTCCAGTTTGGAACAATTCCTTCTTATGCGAATAAATTCACCATATGGTATAGACCATTTGAGGGAGGTAGGATGATTGCTTTTCGCATGTAGTGGTATATTTGAGCTTGTCGGTTTGCGATAAAGTTCTGTAGTGAGTTCTTCCTGAGCCACCTTAACAAGAATATCGAGAAATACGATAGCAGTCTTGTGGTGGCTTTCCGTAAACTGGAGATTTAGTTCATTAATGTTCAACATCTGGACAAATTCTAACCACTCTAAACTTGTACCATCCCAAATGATGAATAGATCATCTATGTATCGCAACCAGAGTATTATCTTGGCTGTGTGTTCATTATTCTCTATGCCCCAAACAACAAACTTCTCCCACCATCCCATAAACAGATTGGCATAGGACGGAGCAAATGTGGTCCCCATGGCAGTTCCCTGAAGTTGCACATAGTATTCTTTGTTAAATAAGAAACAGTTATTTGTTAAACAGAGATGGATCATGTCCAATATCATACGGCTGTGTGACAAAAAATTCATAGACCTTGTGTGAAGAAAGTGTTCACATGCTCGTAGACCATCTGCATGTTTGATAGAGGTGTATAGGGATACTACATCTAAGGTGGTGAGTAGATATGTGGGTTCCCAAGTAATTCCATCTATTTTGTTCAAAAAATCCTTGGTGTCTCTCAAATACGATATATATATATATACGTACATTCAGTAAAAAAGCTTTGTTAAACGGATGTTATACTTCACAGTGAAACCAAAAAACACTGCACATTCCGCAATTATGGTAAGCTAACCAACCATAACTCACACCATCTACGTACATTGCTACGACTAACACCAAGGACATCAAAAATGACATCACAAATGTCATTGATGACATCACTGAGTTGAAATATGAAAGGAGAATGCTCTGACGAAAGATGCACAGTTAATGTGTGCAGTATCAGCACTGCTGTAAACACACAAAGTAATTAATTTTGTTTTTTTAAATCGTAGTGAAGACTACTCTCCTGAGAATCAACAGCATCTACACTGCAGACGACATATCTGAAGAAACCTGGTCATTTTGCAAAACAAAGTAAGTACAGTACTACCTTAATATTGTAACTACTCCTCAAAGAGGCTGCGTGGGTTATTTGTTTAATTTGGGCACCAAAGCAAACATTGATTTCATGTCATTTATTGAACAAAGAATAACAGGCAGAATGGCTCACAAATCCCTGTCTGTTTGGAACTCAAATAACATACGTAAGCCTTAGAAGGTTAGATTTAGAAAAGAAGTTGCTGTTGCAAGTTTATGGCATTTCGTTTATTAATAATGCTTCTCGTCACCACTAGCCCACTTTGTACTCTCATCTGAAGCACATTGTTGTACTATACAAACAGTAAAATAGCCTTACCAAATCATTGCAAGAGTCCGATGCACATTCACACACCATGACAAAGAGCTTCCACATCAGACTCATGCATGCATGCACACAGCACACATACATTGTACAACAGACCAAAGTATGCCTTCTTTTTTTCAACAGACACCAAAGAATGTCTACCAAAAAGCAACTCATAGAAAGGAACGCAGAAGAAGAGCAAATAAAAATAAAAGTGCCCAATCTAAGCATCCATCTGTTGTATAGTTTGTAGAGAATGTTGGAACAAACCAGCTAATGCAGTCGGTTAGAAAAACAAAGGAAGCTTCAACTACCGAAACTTTACCTCCTCCATCAAAATGTATCACAAAACACAAAAATGATGGTAAAAAATTGGCTACCAGTACAGCTAACAATGCTCCTACTAATCCTGATAGTGTAACAAGAACCCATAGTAAAAAAAGTATTTTATCAAAAATGTTTCGTCACAGAGTCCATCAGAATCTACTAAGAAGAGGACCAAAATCATCTTCACCCCTTAAAACCTACCGTAGAAAGTTAATCCTACAAGCTCTCATGGACAGTGCAATCTTCTCAAAAGGAAGTTGTTTATATTAGTGTTAAATAGAATGAAAGTACTAACAAAACTAAGTACGAAACTACAAAAGAAACTCAGCAATAAACGGAATGTGAACAAAAATAATTTCTTAAATGTTTGTGGTGGTGAATGGAGTCACGCAACAACCACAGAACCATATTTTACTGAAGAAGCATACAAACAAAATCAAACAAACACAATTGCCATCCATAGCAGTGGACGAGGGTATGAGAAAATCAATACTACCATCATGGAACAAGAAACACTGCTTGAAAAGTATCCTCTGAAAACTCAGAATGAACTCTCGATTCAACAGAATCACACCGTCCAGTATACAAATGGCGTGCACATCAATGTGTGCCATTCCAAACAAAGCTTTCAAATCTTTACGTCAGTTCCTCAATCAGTATGTAAAAGGTAAAGATAAAATTAAAACGAAAGTGCTGCAAAATATGGATATTTGTCCAGTGCGCAAATACACAGGACTAAGAGGACATTCATTAGCCTGCATTTCTGGGCCTATTTGCAAAAGCACCTTCCATGATATCAAAAGGATATCAATACATCATTCAAATGTAAGAAATCTAGTGTATAAAATATACTATGCAAAAAGTCCAGCTTCAGAATTAGGAAATTTAAATAACACTCTTCTGCATGGTACACCCAAATACTTACAAGAAGAAATTGACCGTATTCAGAGAAAGTATTTTGGAAGTGAAAGCCACTTACAAAATGCAATAGTTTTGGAACATAGTAGCAACAATTCTGCACATAACGACCTTCTATCACACACATACAGAAAAGAAATAGTATAATTTAAAAGGTCATCGGCTGAAGTACCAAACCATGTGTGTTTGTGTTGCCGCAGAACGTTTTACAAAAGGAACACAAAAAATGTAGACATAGCATACCAAATAGAAGACAATGAAGATTCTAAATGGTTTGAATTATCTCTGTACCTTTTAGCAGAAAACAAATATGAACACCTAATATGTTGCAGTTACTGTAGTACAAAATTAGACAACAACCACACTCCTTCGCGTCCTATTACAAATAATTTGGAATTGTTCCCACTACCAAAAATACTGCAACAAATCAATTTGTATGAGAGCATAATAATTCAAACAGTTCACCCATTTCAAGCAATTATACGCCTTCATCCGAAAACAGCAAAATTACCATCCTTTGAATTGGTGAAAGGCATTTGTGGCAAAGTAGTTTATTTGCCATTAGATCTAACGGAAAATGCACACACTCTAGGAGTGCAACATTCAATAGAGCATTCTTTAATAGTCTTGGTAAATGGTGTACCAACAAAGGACAAACAAATTTGGCAACAACTGGTGGACTTATATAAAGTTAGACAAGCATTGCAATAGCTAAAAGACAATAACGAGTACTAGAAGGAAATAAATATTGATGAAAGCTTAAGGGAAACAACTGAAATAATTCAAGAGCCATCAGAAAGTGGACAATTCGAACTTCTGGATCCTGCTACAGTATCCACTCTTTTGGACCATTACACAATTCATCCATTGCATTCCAATGAAAGCATAGATGATGCACTAGAAACTTACCAAATGTGACAAACCAAAAGGTCACCAATGAGTATATGGGAAAAAAGTATAGAAGCACGTGCTTTTCCACTGCTATTTCCTACTGGCAAAGGTGGAAGATATAATGATAGACCCACTCAGATTGGGGCATCAGAATACCGCTCTTTTATGAATGTATTCGCAAGATCCAAGATTTAGACAAAATGTGGAATACATATTCCACCTACTCTATGAAAGTGAATTAGCAACACTATGTTATGGAGTTGCACACATTTTGAAATCTGGAACCCACTTTCAAAATATGTCAGCTGCACAGTTAATACAAGAAGTACGGGAAAAAGATGAGTTTTTACAATCAAGTATAACACATTTGTTTGCAAACATGCATGGTACAAAGGAATACTGGTTCCGACGGCACGGAGACATGCATTGTATGATCAGAAACTTTGGACCACCGACTTGGTTTGGTACGTTAAATTGTGCAGAATATGCATGGGAAGATTTACATGAGTTCTTATGCATAGCAAATAGCAACAAAAACAACATAGATATATTAACACCTGGAGAACTTTGCTCTCTAGATCCAGTTAATGTGTCAAGATATTTCCATCATCGTTTCATTGCAATGCTACACTTTATTTGCAATAAAACTGTTCCTCCCCTTGGAGAAGTGCAACACTTCTTTTGGAGAAAAGAATATCAAGCGAGAGGAGCACCACATATTCACATGCTGTTATGGATGAAAGGTGCACCGAAATGTGGACACGACAGTGATAGCACTGTTTTTCAGTTTATCCAAAAATATGTCACTTGTGAAAACCCTTCACAACAGACACATAGTGAGCTTAATGGGCAGAGTTTACAATTCAAAGACACAAATGTGGCAAATATTGTCGCAGCAAATACAAAAACAAAGGTAAATACTACACCAAATGCCGTTTTGGTTTCCCTAGACCAGTTACAGAAACAGGTGAAGTAAACAACTTCATGTCTTCAGTTCGACATAGTGTTAAAGGTAAATCACCTAAGAACACGTATTACATAAAAAGAAGGGAAGAATCAAAATATATCAATAATTACAATGAAATCATCGCACTCTTATGAAATGCAAACATAGATATGCAGTACATTGCAGACAATTCAACTGCTGTTGCACGATATGTTACAGCCTACTTAACAAAAGCAGAAAAAACAGAGCTTCAAGACCTCTGGGATGACCTAGCATCAGACAAAACATTATCACAGAAATTGTACAGCCTAGGCATAAAAATGCTCTATCATAGAGAACGTGGTGCCTATGAAGCAGCAGATCATTTAACCGGTACTGCTTTGTATGGAAAATCAGACAACATAGTATGGCTAAGTCTTGGTCCTGCAAAATCTAGAACAAGAGTGCTGAAATCAGATGAGGAGATAGAAACAATTGCCAGAAATGATCCCAACAGCCAAGACATTCTTAAAAACAATTTACTGGACACATACTATCCGAACAGGAGAAGCACTTTGGAAAGCATGTGTCTATACAACATAGCTCAAAACTTTGCATACAAAAATAATGTTTAACCCGATGAAAGCAAACATTGTTATAGAGTGACTGATTGTGAAGGGAGCTTAGTGAAACTTACCAAACGAAGGTTAATTAATCATGTAAAATTGTCATTAAAAACTCCTCAACAGAAAGAACTATATTACATGTCTCTGTTACAACTTTTCAAACCATGGAGAAAAGAGGAAGACATACTAGAAAACTATGACTTCTATGAAGATGCTTTCAAAGCAAATGAAAGCGCTATCACCGATGTGAACTTTACGCAGTACAAAACAATGTTACACAATGAGCAGCAACAGGAAGAATAACTTCAGGCCCAACTAGATATGGACTCTTCCAACAGTAGTCAACCTTCTGTAGCAGGAAGTCAAGAACCACTAGGACAACCACTAATAGCAAATGAGGCTGAAATAGCTATGGCAGAAGTAGAAAACACCATGTATCAGTATCAAGAAGATACAGAAGACTTAATTGTACAATAAGCAAAACTTAACAAAGATCAGCGCACCATTTTCGAAGACATTACAAAACAAATTGTACATGGTGTACAACACGAAAATAAATAATGTACCTGCCAAAATTACAAACCTATACTGCTGTACGTGAGTGGTGAAGCTGGATCAGGGAAAACAGTCTTAATCAAAATCATCAGCAAGTTCCTTCAACAATTGAAAAACAACAAACTGTCAGCTGTTGTAACGGCCCCCACAGGTTTAGCTGCCTACAACATAGGTGGTGTCACTTTACACCGATTACTACTGCTTCCATTAGAGCATCAAAATAAATTAGACTACTACAAACCTTCTGCAGAAGCTGCAATGGAATTACGCAGAGTATTAAAACAAATGAAAATGCAACTAATAGATGAAGTGAGCATGGTCTCCAACCTCATGTTGGCTTTGATTCACCTCAGATTGCAAGAAGTACTTAAAAGTAACAACGAAGAACTCTTTGCAGGGAAACACATTATCGTTTTCGGATATCTTCTACAATTGAAACCAGTGAAAAGTGAACCTATTTTTAAAACCTTAGGCCACAAACTCTGCCGGAAAACTGTTGGTAGCATAGGTAATGTCAATCTCCAGAATTAACTGAGAACATGCGGCAACCTGCAGCTCTCACTTATGCCAACATCTTAAAAAGTATTAGAGTTGGTGTACTATCGCAAGAAGCACAAGTTGTATTGAAAAACCGGCACATCCATGCACTTTATGGCGATAATGCATGTGCAACTGATGTTATGCAACAAATAGCGCACAAAAATGTCAATTGTATGGCCTTAATGCCAACTCTTGCAAGCTGTTTCAAATTCAATGAAACAATGTTAAATAAAGAAATGCAACCAATAATGGAAATTAGCGCCACAGACAAACTAGACGTACATGGTATGACAGCACCCATTTGTGAGCAAGCCACAACAAGACTACATTGTTTAGACAATTCAATCTCCAACAAAGCTGGGTTGGAAAAAATATTAAAATTATACTTAAATTGTAGAGTAATGCTTAAACGCAACCTTGACGTCGAGCAAGGGCTAGTTAATGGAGCGCTAGGTACAGTTGTTGGCTTTCAATCATACCCACATGACAGCAACATTCAGTTTGTCAATATTCGCTTTGATAAAGTTTCAGAAGTGAAAAGGATAGGGTGCTCAATTGCTCGATTCCTTCTCTTAAAAGACATGTATGTACGTAGAGAGCCATTTTCTCTAACTCTTGCATATGCAGTTACCATTCATAAATCCCAAGGTTTTACCCTAGACAAAGCATTGATAGATATAGGATACACAGTCTTTAAGGAAGGCATGGGCTACGTAGCATTATCACGCTTACGTACACTTGACGGTCTACTGCTAATGAACTTTGATGCAAGTAAAGTGAAAGCTGATATTCCTTGCATTCTAGAATATAATAGACTGCGTTTACTGTACACCCCTCATCTGAAACAATATCCTGTTCCAGATAAAGTAAAACGTGGTAAAAGAAAACTAAATGAAACAGAAATGCAACAGAATACAACAGCAAATTCCTCAAAGAAAAGAAAAGAAGCTAAAGTTTCAGCAATTACCACAAACAAAGAAGAACCTATTAGGGAATGTAAACAAGGGACGTTGTCAAAGACGGAACAGAAATTCCGAAAAATGCACTCAGATACAGAACTAGCTGGTCCATTCAATTTTGCAAATGAAAGTGGGGTAAGTTGCTATGCAAATGTAGCAATGAATATTCTATTACAATTGCCACCAATTCTTCACAATATTTACTTGCACAGTACAGGCCAGTTGTGTTTGCAAATGCTAGTGCTTCATAGAAATGCAACAAGCAATCCTGACAACACATACAGTGTTCATGGAATACAGCAAGAATTGGATGACTGTACTGGAATGGTGAGATTCACTGTGAACTCACAAGAAGATCCACAAGAATTTCTAATGTACTTGCTATTAGTATTGGAAAACAAAAGCATGCCTGTAAATGAAATCTTCCGGATTTCGTACATGTGGAAACATACATGCACTCTCTGTAGCAATGTGATACAGGAAGAAATCCCAAATGAGCGATTTGTGTATGTTTCCATACCAAATTGTGAAAGCATTCCATTTCAGCAGCTTGTACAGAATGCAAACCATGGCAGATTATGTACTATTTGCAATTCAGACAAGCGCTCCACCTTACTGATACAATCACATAGTGCCTGTATAATACTTATGCTTCTACGTTATAATGCTGATGGTACCAAAAACAACTGCAAACTGACTGGATTCACACACGGTCAAGTGTCACTTGGAAAGAAAACCTTTACAACAATAGGTATAATCTATCATGCAGGAGCTACAACCAATGCATGTCACTACACTGCATACATTAAAAAGAAATGTGGATGGTTCAAATGTAATGATAGCACCATTACTCTAAAGCAGAGATTTCCAGCTAATCTTACAAATGCACATTGACAGGGTAATTCATAGAATTTCGCAGAAAAGTGTCGCAAGCGGCTGGCGCAGAGTGTCCGCGTGCGATTGACTGCGCCAGGCACGTGCGCTAAAACCGATTTCCGCGCACAGCGTATTCATGGATTTCAGGCTCCCAAACCAGCCGTGGCGCAGAGTATCGCAGCGACCCTGCAGCAGCGCCAGTAACGCCCCCAAGAACGCCCTCGCGCAAGGAAAAGCCATCAAAATCGCTAAATCATCGCAAAGGGCTGCGCTAACCCTGGACCAGTTTACAGGGCTGCCAAACAAGGAACGCAAAGCGGGTAACGTGCATATCAGGGGTACGCGTGAAGTTATACACGCGATTAGCCAGGGTACGTGTATTACAGGGGTATGCGGGAAGTTAAACACGCGATTGGCCAGGGTACGTGTATTACAGGGGTACGCGGGAAGTTCAACACGCGATTAGCCAGGGTACGTGTATTACAGGGGTACGCGGGAAGTTTAACACGCGATTGGCCAGGGTACGTGTATTACAGGGGTATGCGGGAAGTTTAACACGCGATTAGCCAGGGTACGTGTATTACAGGGGTACGCGGGAAGTTTAACACGCGATTGGCCAGGGTACGTGTATTACAGGGGTACGCGGGAAGTTTAACACGCGATTGGCCAGGGTACGTGGGAAGTTTAACACGCGATTAGCCAGGGTACGTGTATTACAGGGGTACGCGGGAAGTTTAACACGCGATTGGCCAGGGTACGTGTATTACAGGGGTACGCGGGAAGTTCAACACGCGATTAGCCAGGGTACGTGTATTACAGGGGTACGCGGGAAGTTTAACACGCGATTGGCCAGGGTACGTGTATTACAGGGGTATGCGGGAAGTTTAACACGCGATTAGCCAGGGTACGTGTATTACAGGGGTACGCGGGAAGTTTAACACGCGATTGGCCAGGGTACGTGTATTACAGGGGTACGCGGGAAGTTTAACACGCGATTGGCCAGGGTACCTGTATTACAGGGGTACGCGGGAAGTTTAACACGCGATTAGCCAGGGTACGTGTATTACAGGGGTACGCGGGAAGTTTAACACGCGATTGGCCAGGGTACGTGTATTACAGGGGTATGCGGGAAGTTTAACACGCGATTGTCCAGGGTACGTGTATTACAGGGGTACGCGGGAAGTTTAACACGCGATTAGCCAGGGTACGTGTATTACAGGGGTACGCGGGAAGTTTAACACGCGAATAGCCAGGGTACGTGTATTACAGGGGTACGCGGGAAGTTTAACACGCGATTGGCCAGGGTACGTGTATTACAGGGGTATGCGGGAAGTTTAACACGCGATTCGGCTGGGTACGTGTATTACAGGGATGCGATTTGGCCAGGTACGTGTATTACAGGGGTGCGCAGGAATTATCACACGCGATTTGGCTGGGTACGTGTATTACAGGGGTGCGTGGGAATCATCACACGCGATTTGGCTGGGTACGTGTATTACAGGGGTGCGTGGGAAGTCACACGCGATTAGGATGGGTGGGTCCTCACAGGTGTTCCCTGTACACCCTCCACGGCCCCTGCAGGCAGCCTACAAAACAGGGGACTACCCTGCACACCTGCTCATGTCCCCCTGCACCCCCACCCCCCAGCAGTGCAGGGGCAGCCTCCACCAGGCCCCCACTCATGTCTCCCACCACCCCCACCCTCCCGCCACCAGGGGCAGCCTCCACCAGGCCCCCACTCATGTCCCCCTGCACCCCCACCCCCCAGCAGTGCATGGGCACCCTCCACCAGGCCCCCACCCATGTCTCCCACCACCCCCACCCCCCCGCCACCAGGGGCACTCTCCACCAAGCCCCCACCCATGTCTCCCACCACCCCCACCAGTGCAGGGGCACCCTCCACCAGGCCCCCACCCATGTCTCCCAACACCCCCACCCACCAGCACTGTGGGGCACGTGGCCAGCAGGCAGTCAGGCAGCAGCAGATGGCAGGTGGGAGCGTGCTCAGGGCTCTGGGGGGCAGTAATTTGGCCTCCTGGCCAGGAGCGTGGTCTCTCGTGTGTGAACGCGTGGACAGCCTGATAGGGAGTGAAATCCCACACGTCAGCAAAGGCCCTTAGCGCGTAAACCCGTCAACAGCATATGCGCGCCTATAGTCACCTGCACGTGCAGGAAATTGTTGCGTGACACGTCCCAGTGTCAAAGCGTGTGATTGGTGAAAATGGATCTACACGCAGAAGTGACAAAGCGTGTGATTGGTGAAAATGGATCTACACGCAGAAGTGACAAAGCGTGTGATTGGTGAAAATGGATCTACACGCAGAGGTGACAAAGCGTGTGATTGGTGAAAATGGATCTACACGCAGGAGTGACAAAGCGTGTGATTGGTGAACGTACACGCCGCGTAAGTGACGCTGTACGTGTGAGCCTGTATATAAGGTACATGTAGAACACCATTTCCTTGTACGTGCTTTTCGTGGAGAGCGAGTGGGTGAATTCTGTACTTCTTGTCGTTTCACACGCGATTTACTTCACGGCGTTTCCAGTTCGTATTCCCTGTTACCTCTGACAGCTTTTTCTCTTTTTTCTCTTTTACTGGTTTACCTGGGCCTGTTCCCTCAAACAGTGTCCCCTTCTACTGTTGTCCTGTCTTCTCAGACAGCGTACACATCTTCTTTTGGCGGGGGTTTAGCCAGCCAAACGCGCTCATTTTTCACGCTCTTTTACCTGGCAGACGGTGAGTCACGCACGTATCCAACTTCTGTGCTTGCCCCGTGTGTAGCCTACCCCTTCAGAGGTCATTCTAGGCTGCGTGTGACACGCATACGTTCATTCTTGTGTTACTGGGTGCCACAGCGTAGTGCAGGTTTTTCTTTCTGCACACGTGGTCTAGGAGGGGTTGCGTGCACGTCATCTCCCTTTTTTGGGCCTCCTGTGCGTTGCGTGACCCGTCATCTTTCCCCAGGGGTTACAATCAGCCGTGCTAGAGCACTAGGGTACAATTACCATCTGGTACCCAACCCCTTTGACCCCCAATTGCCCAGGACAATTGTCTACAGCCACTCCCATACGCACATTAACATCAGTGCCATGGCTGGGAGGCGAGGATTCCGTAAGGGTGGCAAAGGTGGAAGAGCCACAAGTGGTGGCCGTGGTGGATCCGGTAGGGGACGTGGTCGTAACTTGCAGGGTGAGCCTGTCCCCCCATGTGTGGAGGACCAGTCAAGGGCACCCATCATCCCCCCCCTCCCCCCCCTCCCGTTGAGGCTGAAGTGGCTGACACCATCCATGCTCAGCCCTTGTTGGACCAGCCCATTGTGGCACCAGACCTGGCTGACTCCATGGCTGACTTCCAGGTCAGCAGGGCTACGACACGTGCGCTGGTGCACGTTGATGCCATCATGCCACGTGGATCTGGGGCAGCAAGGTCATCTGCTGCACCAAGGAGGCAGGGCGGAGTGGCTGCAGGGGCAGCTGCGGCTCCATCCACCCCAGCCCTCACACACCCAGCCAGGACAGTGTCGGTCCTAGTCCATGCTGCTGACATTCCCCCTGACACCATCACACTAGAGCCAATGCCTGCACCAACTCCCATGCTGAGTGTGCAATCCCACACTCCTGATACAGAGTCCACCAGGGCTCCTGCCCCTAGTGTCCAGAGCGGCGCAGGACACTCAGGATCACCACCACCTTCCAAGCGGAAGAGGAAGAGTGCTCGTCCGGCACAGGCTGATGCCCCAGACACGGCTACACAGTCCGGCCCGTCCAGGAAGCCCAGCTTCACGGATGACGAACTGAATGCACTTGTCGAGTATGTGTCCGGACATGACAACGAGATGGTCATTGTTGCAGGATCCAAGACCACACCTGCACAACGCCAGGCACACTGGCAGACCGTTGCGGACATCGTAAGTGCCCTTGGAATCGTGAGGCGCACAGCCAATGATTGCTATAAGCGCTGGAATGACCTAAAGCGCAGGGCAAAGAGTAAGCTGGCCTCAAGTCATGCCGCAACTCTAGTGACTGGAGGTGGGTCTCCAGTAGTAGACATGGAACTCACTCCACATGAGTCAGTCGCTGGGACCTACGTCACGGAGGAACAGATCCAAGGCGTGGGAGATCTGCCTGATTACGAGGCATTGTCCGGTGAGTGCACATGCATGTGTGTGTCATCCATGTGCATGGTGTGTGTGTGAGGGCTTCTGTTTGGGTGCCAGGTGAGAGTGTGTGCGCCTGAGTCGTATGGGTCAGCCATGTGCTTCATGCAATACTTCCTGCGCAGCTGCATTTGGCCATAGCAGTATCCCTTCTGCCAACTGTAGACATCTAGCACAACTGCACGCCAGTTGCCCTTGAAGTGTCACCTTGACACAACATATTTGCTTATTTTTCACTGTTCATTCAGTCAGTTTGTTTGCATTCCACCACTTTCACTAGGCATGTCGCTGTCCACTAGTCACATGTCTGACATGGGTATGGTAAAGTGGAGTGACTTTGTTACCTGGATATCATTTGTACACACATGTCCCTGTGCAATTTGACCATTTCAGACTGGCAGCTCCAGGTGAAAAATCTGACCTGTTAGAATTAGAAAAGCTATTACATGCGGGAACTGGACTGAATGAATAGGTGCTGCCCTCCTCTCCATCTTCACTCAATAGCAATGGTACATGCCATCTGTGTGATGGCATGTGTGTTTCACCTGCCAATCACAGGCCAATGTGTGATGCCACTGCCAGGCAGCATGCAGAAAATTTGTTCATCTTCCATCTTGGTGTCATCAGTGTGTGCCATTTGCCTGCACTTCATACGCAGTGAGGGTGCATGCATGGGAGGGTTTTAGTCATGTGGGACATGTGTCAATCAAGTACTGGTTCTCTTGCTTCTCAGCCCTCAATGTGTGCCATGGTGCTAATGCCTGTTTCCATTACTTTGTTTTCATGTCTTTGCAGGGGAAGACGCACCTGATACTGCTGGGGTTGTGGAGATGGTGCAGACCCAGGAGGTGTCCCAGGGCCGACCAACCACCAGTGAGGGACGTGGTGTGGTGGTGGGGGAGAACCCACAAGTGCTGCAGGTCGTGCTCTCAAGGGGTGTCTCTGGCTGCACCTCCCCCGAGCTGTACTCAGGTGTTGATTCGGATGAGACCTACGTGCCGTCGCAGGTGAGTGTTCCAGGGAGGGATTCTGTTCTGTCTCACCCACCTGCACCAGGGTCAGTACCCTCCATGGGGATGTCAGTGTTGGCAGCTACGCCTTCGGTGGTTACGGATGCAGGGTCACACTCCGCGACATCTGATCCTGTTCCTGGGCCAGCAGATCAGAGGGGGAATGCAGTCCTGCAGCCTCAGGCAGTGCCGGCACAGCAAGGCGCAGTTCACCTTGCCCCAGACAGGTGTGGTGCCCGCCGACGTGGTGGCCGTACGCCACCCGGCAATACCGCATGGGAGCAATCCATTTACGGTATGGCTACCCAACAGGCTGCATCATCCGAGATGATGGCTCAGGCCATGGATAGGGTGGCCACTTCCATTGTCCCCCCAGAAAGGCTGATGGAGCGACTAGAGCAGGCAACCGACTCCATCTGCCAGTCACACAGGGAGGGCATGTTGGGGTCCAACAGGGACAGGCGGGCGGCACTGGCGACTCTGCAGGAGGCCATCTCCATTGAGTCCCAGGGCCACAGGGAAGCCCTGAGGCAGGAGCTCCTAAACCTCAGGACGACTCTTGTTGAGCTTGAGGCTTCAACACACCAAAGGACAGAACAGCAGCTGGAGCGTCTCACCCGTACGCTCTCAGCTGAGATGCAGGCAACGAGGGCGGAGGTCCGGGCATCCCGTGAGTTGTTGCATGGGGACCTCCGCACACTCATCCTCCAGAACCAGACCTACCACACCCGCATGCTTGCAGCCATGGAGGAGCAGACTAGGGCCTTGCGTGGGCTACCTCCCATAGTGCAACCACCTCCGGATGCAGCTGCACAGGGTGATAATAGCGACAGCAGTGATACTCCCACAATAGGGTAGCCGTGTGGGCCATGAGCCCATGGAGGTGTTTTATCTTCCCAGGATCCACGCAGGTGGGTTCTGGTGTGCATCCTGTCCTCGGACCTCCTGGGTGGCCTCCCCAACCCCCCCCGGGCCCATCAATGGCCATTTTTGATTGTTTCTTATTTTTATTTTTATTTTGATTTCTTTTATTCCCAATTTTTTTGGGACGATCTGTTGGCTTCGATGTGTTGGCTTCGATGTGTTGGCTTCGATCTGTTGGCTTCGATGTGTTGGCTTCGATCTGTTGGCTTCGATCTGTTGGCTTCCGTGGTTCCTGTGGGCATACGCTGCATTGTGGCTGGGCACATGCAGGCTTGTAATGTATTTGGTTCAGATGCTTGGGTTTGAGTCACACACACCCCTCCTGCTTCCCGTTTCCATGGGCTTGCAAAGGGTGTGCCCAAGTGACAGTGAATTACACAGTGACGTTGGACTCCCATGAGCTGTGTGGCCAGTCTGTAGTCAATACTGTGTATACATTCATAGTGCATATTGCTGTTGTGTTGTACACTGCATGTTGCATTGATGTGTAACTCTTCTTCTGTGTCTACCTCCCAATTTGCAGGTCCCTTCCTCAAGTCCACACAAGGACCTCTAGTCTGGAGATGGGGACCATGTTGGCAGCAGTGCACCTACAACTCTACATGGCGCCAACACTGCACAGTTGGTAGTGGTGGGAGTGCAGGCATTTCCAGGTGGTGAGACTACTAATATGTAACATTTGTGATGTCATGTTAATGGTACTACGTGCCCAAGTATGTTGTTGGTCCGGCATTGCTGTGAGCATTTCAGGTGTTGCAGGTTTCTAATAGTGCCACTGTACATAGTGAGAGTGATGTCATGTTGTGGGGATTACTTTGTTTACCTGCAATTAGCATGACATGGCACGGTGTGTCGTGTGGCAGTGCTGGGGTTGGGTTGGCTGACATGGCACTGTCCTCTTGTTGCATTTTGCAAGTGGGTATTCATTTTAGCTGCTTCAATGTGTAACTTCACAAAACTGCATTGGTGGTGTCTCTGTGGGTAGGGATGCACACATTGTGACACTTCCAGGTGAACAATCTCAGGCTGACATGGAATTCCCGGTTCATTCTCCAGACATTCAGGATCAGTGTCAGGTTGAGTCATCATTGATTGTCAGATGGAATGTGCCAGGGCAGTGTGCACTCCACAGGGGTGTGATTTCTATGTGAAGTAATTAGCCACTAGCTGTGTACGGGCTGCCTCCCCCCGTGCCCTTTCCCCTCCCATGCGTAGCGGCTGTGCATGTGGTTGGGGATGTGGGGCCACCACCATGTCCACGGCCAGGCCCCGGCGTGTTGCAACGTTGTGCAGGACACATGCTGCCACTATGATCCTGCACACTACTGGGGGAGCGTATAACAGCTGCCCGCCAGAACGGTCAAGGGAGCGAAAGCGTGACTTTAGCACTCCGAATGTGCGCTCCACTATGCCCCTGGTTGTAATGTGGGCTGTGTTAAATCTTACCTGGGGTGGCGTGGTGGGGTTCCGAATTGGCGTCATCATGTGGGGGCTGAGAGGGTAGGCACTGTCCCCTGTGGAGGTGGGGATTGGTATCATTGGTGAGGTTGTGACCTTGCTCAGTATCCAACATGCATGCATGTGCAGTGGCATACATACTCACCAAGCAGCCATGTATCGCCATGCCGCCCAGCTTCTAGGTCCCGGCTTAGGGTGGACATTCGGTAAATGAAGCTGTCGTGGGTGGAGCCGGGATAGTTGGCATATACTGAGGTGATGATTCCCTTGGCATTACATGCTACCTGCACGTTGATGGAATGCCAGTGCTTGCGGTTCCTATAGATGTGCTCAGATGCCCTGGGGGGACGTAGAGCCACCTGGGTGCAGTCGATGGCACCTAGCACTTTGGGGAATCGTGCCACTGCGTTAAAATCCAGGGCGGCAGCATGCCTTTCTGCAGGTGTTCTGGGCAGGTATATGTGCCTGCGGACTGATGGGCGTGCAGTCATGATGTTCAAGACCTGGTGTAGGCAGCGTGACTGGGTGGCCTGTGACACCCCACCCACTATGGCACTTGTCCGCTGAAATGGTCCAGTGGCTAAGAAGTGCAGTACATTGAGGACCTTCTCCAGGGGGCTGAGTGCTTGGGAGCACAGGGTGGGTGATGTGAGGTCATCCTCCCACTCACTCACCAGGTCCAGTATGATGTGTGGTGGAAACCTGTACCTCCCATACACCTGGTCATCAGGCATCCCGAAAAGGCTGGTTCTGGGTGTGAATATTCTGGCCCTGACTATCCTCCTCCTTTGGTAGCCCACTGCCACTGCTGCTAGGAACGGTATGTTCATCCTGGCGTCTGAGCTTGTTATTGTTAAAGTCCGCAATTTATGCTTAGTGCGTGTTCTAGGCGAGCGTGTGACCCGCGCACCCCTGGAATCCAGTTCCCAGTCCAATAGCGTGCGGAAATTCACACGCACCACGGGATACAGCGTGTGACCCGCGCACCCCTGGAATCCAGTTCCCAGTCCAATAGCGTGCGGAAATTCACACGCACCACGGGATACAGCGTGTGACCCGCGCACCCCTGGAATCCAGTTCCCAGTCCAATAGCGTGTGGAAATTCACACGCACCACGGGATACAGCGTGTGACCCGCGCACCCCTGGAATCCAGTTCCCAGTCCAATAGCGTGCGGAAATTCACACGCACCACGGGATACAGCGTGTGACCCGCGCACCCCTGGAATCCAGTTCCCAGTCCAATAGCGTGCGGAAATTCACACGCACCACGGGATACAGCGTGTGACCCGCGCACCCCTGGAATCCAGTTCCCAGTCCAATAGCGTGTGGAAATTCACACGCACCACGGGATACAGCGTGTGACCCGCGCACCCCTGGAATCCAGTTCCCAGTCCAATAGCGTGCGGAAATTCACACGCACCACGGGATACAGGTTCGCTGACGTACTTGCGTGTGTAAGTGGCCGCGCACCCATTAAATACACGTACATAGGCCAATCGCGTGTACGCGCACTTTTGTCCAATTACACGCGATGACACTCTGACGTGCAGTATCTCCACGTGTGCCCCGTCATCATGTGCTGAGTGGGGAACACCCGTGCGGGTCACGTCACAGACACGCTTACGCGCTGAGGGACTCTGGTCCAATAGAATCGCGTATGCGTGCTGACGCGCTTACGCGCTAAGGGCCTTTCCTCGGATTTCACGCTGACGTGCAGGATTTTCACGTGCCAAATCACTCCGTATCAAGCTGGCCACGCGAAAACACACGGAAGCCCACGCTCCTGCCCAGAAGGCCGAGTTACTGCCCCCCAGTGCCCCGAGCAGCCTCCCACGTGCCATCTGCTGCTGCCTGCCTGCCTGCCTGCCTGCTGCCACCGTGCCCTGCCATTTAGTGCCTGCACATCAGCCATCTGCAGGGGTCCAGTTGCTGTGTCCACCCCTGCTGGAACTGAAGACTCCCGACTGGGATTACATCGCTCCACAGCCCAGCCCCAGGACCCAGTTGCCCACCCACACCTGCCTCTGGGGTTGCCATGTCAGGCACTTCCACATCTGGCACCAGTGGCAACCCCAGGCCAGAGGGGCAGAGGGGCACCAGCTTCACTGTCACCGAAGTTGGTGTCCTGGTGGAGCATGTCCTGGGGCAGTATGATGCCCTCTTTGGATCGTCCCGCGCCAGCAAGGAAGGACGGCAGAGGATCTGGGCCGACTGTGTGGTTGCCATCAACGCGGAGGGGGTGGCAACCCGCGACGTCCTGAAGATCAAGAAGCGCTGGGAGGACTTGAGGTCCAGGACCCTTGTGAAGGCCCGGCGCCTCGTGGAGGGGGGCCGGGGCCGCATGAGTTCCATCCAGATGAGGGTCCTGGAACGCGTACGCCCAGCGCTCCGCGCCCAGATCCTTGAGAGGGAGGCCCGTCTGGAGTTGAGCGGTAAGTGTCCATGCATTACTGTGTGAGACAGGGCATGTTGCGGTGTGCTGGTTCTATGATACTTGCCTGTATGTGTGCCATAGGCCATGTATGCATGTATGTGTGCAGGGACATCATGGTAATGCATGTGCGACCAGTGATGTGTGATGCACATGGTTGTTGCATGTGTTGAAATGCCGCATGGGGAGCCCTATTCAGATTTTTAACATGATAGCATGCCAGTCTCTGTACCTGGACATGGGTGGGGGTGAGGGATGGGTGCTGATGCCAGGTACATATATGGTAGCCATGTCTGTGTGCCTGACCTGCGTGTCTGTGACTTGTGCATGCCATGGATGCATGACACATGTGTGTGACAATGCAGAGATTCAGTAAAGCAGCCAAATTACCCTTGTATCCGCTGTGTTTGGTGTGTTTGGGGCCAGATGGATGTGACTGAGGTGAAGTGTGTGCATGTGATGGGCATGAGCCATGATGCATGTGAGTTACATATCATTGAATGTTTCAAGAGTCCATTGGACATGCATGGAAATGTCCATGGCATGCACCATGCCTGTTACTGTGTGTGTTTTGCCTGGACTGACCCATGTGTTGTGGAGGGACATGATGGAAGTGTACTTTGACAGTGGTGCTCATCTGCTATTGCTTCCTGTCTAGGGGACCATTGTACAGTGCCCTGATGCTTGTGTTCTTTGTCTCCCTCTACGCAGCGGCTAGTGAAGAAGAGGGCGGAGACGGCGCTGTGGAGCAAGGCGGCGGGGATGCCCCCACGGCTGCAGCGGAAGGGGTGGGTGAGCCCCCACAGGGGCCTGCTACGGTGGGAGACGGTGAGGAGCCATCCAGGTTGGTGGTTTGCACAGAGGAGGAGGAGGCCGCCACTGGGGCACACATGGGGCCTGGTGGGGGCATCCCTGCTGGTGCAAGTGGTGCAGTCCAGGGCCAGGGGCAGGAGGCAGCACAGGTCACCGTGGAGGGGCCTGTGCATGTCGCTGTCCCTGACCCTGTGAGTGCACCACCATGCACCAGCAGGGATGCCCCATCCCAGGCCTGTCCGCAGGTAGAGGGGATGTCCATGTCACCTGACTCCCCTCCACCTGCGGACGTGGGAACCCCTGGCCGTGCGGAGAAGGTCCTGATTGGGGTCGCGATGCGCACGGCTGTGATTCGTGATGCCGTGCGTGCTTCCCGGGAGGAGCACGCACGTCATCACGAAGTGCACCGTGCCGACGTGGCCCAATTGGGATCGGCCATGTTCGGGGGTTTCCTGCATGTGTTGGCCAATGTGGCGGCCCTCTCCTCCTCTGTGCAGGCTATCCACCAGTCGTTCTCCTTGCCGTCTTCCAGCCCAGATGCCACCAGGGCCCCCTGTGGACCTGCCCCGACCAATGCAGCCAGCTCGGTGGGGATCCCATCCCTGCCACAGTCGGGAGTCAGAGATCCAGCAGGGGTGGACACCAGAGCAACTGGACCCCAGCAGATGGAGGATGTGACGGCATCATCGGGCAGGGCACGTGCACGACGGCGTCGGTGGTTTCCATCAGCCTGGATGCCGTCGTGCTGGCACAGGCAGTTGCGTCGGAGGCAGCAGCAGGCTCAACGTGGGAGGCATCATGGCTCGGGGCCATCAACATCAGGGGTGCAGGCATCGGCCGGAGGGCAGGAGAACCCTGGAATGGGAGTGGCTTCCGTGTGGGAGAGGTTGTGCCAGCGGATAGGTGCGGAGCGGCAGCGGGCAGAGGAGGAACGGCTCACGATGGTCAGGGCGGAGGACTCCATGCGGAGGGCGCTGAGGCGGGCTGAGTGCCTCGAGGGTCTTCGCAGGGAGTTTGAGCTTGACACTGCGTTATCCCTGCGGGACCTCGGGGCCAGGGAACATGCCCGCCTCCAAGCCATTGACCAGGAGTTCGATGATGCCCTGGCCCATGACAACAACCAGTGAGCCGTCCGAATAGCCCGCTGCCTTTGTATATAGTTGTATAGTTAGTGTTAGGTTTCCTTTGTTTTTTTGATTTTTTTTTGGTTGCGATTGGACAATGCACCACTTTTTTGTATATAGTTCACTTTTTAGTTAGTAGTCAGTTAGGTTTAATTTGGTAGGGCTCATGGACCCAGGATGATCTTCTTCATTGCCTTATTTTAATTTTTCAGATTATTTTCTTGGACATTCATCTTGTTTTGTTTGATTTGCTTTGTGTTTTTTCTTATTTCATTTCCATTCTACTTGCTGTTAAATACATATTTTTTTTTTTATCTTCAATGTGTCGTATCATCTCATTGCTTTCAGGCATGTCATGTTGGGTGTTTTGTCATTCACTTGCAGCCATTGTGTGTGACAGACATGTGTTAAATTGCATTATTTAATTTGGGGGTGTAACATGTAATTGCCTTTGATATGTGGGTGGGTGTGATAGTTGGTTGGGCCTTTTGGCAGGGGAGGATGGGCATTACGGACATGATTGGGGAATGTTGGGACCCAGGTGCAGGGGGGCATGGATTGGACATGGGTGGGGGCCTGCTGGCAGGTGCCCCACAGTGCTGGGGGGTGGGGGGGGTGGGGGACATGAGTTGGACATGGGTGGGGGCCTGCTGGCAGGTGCCCCACAGTGCTGGGGGGTGGGGGGGTGGGGGACATGAGTTGGACATGGGTGGGGGCCTGCTGGCAGGTGCCCCACAGTGCTGGGGGGTGGGGGTGGTGGGAGACATGAGTGGGGGCCTGGTGGAGGGTGACCCTGGTGGCTGGGGTTTGGGGGTGGTGGGAGACATGAGTGGGGGCCTGGTGGAGGGTGACCCTGCACTGCTGGGGTGTGGGGGTGGTGGGTGACATGAGTGGGGGCCTGGTGGAGGGTGACCCTGCACTGCTGGGGTGTGGGGGTGGTGAGTGACATGAGTGGGGGCCTGGTGGAGGGTGCCCCTGGTGGCTGGGGTTTGGGGGTGGTGGGAGACATGAGTGGGGGCCTGGTGGAGGGTGACCCTGCACTGCTGGGGTGTGGGGGTGGTGGGTGACATGAGTGGGGGCCTGGTGGAGGGTGACCCTGCACTACTGGGGTGTGGGGGTGGTGGGTGACATGAGTGGGGGCCTGGTGGAGGGTGCCCCTGGTGGCTGGGGTTTCGGGGGTGGTGGGAGACATGAGTGGGGGCCTGGTGGAGGGTGACCCTGGTGGCTGGGGGGTGGGGGTGGTGGTAGACATGAGTGGGGGCCTGGTGGAGGGTGCCCCTGGTGGCTGGGGGGTGGGGGTGGTGGGAGACATGAGTGGGGGCCTGGTGGAGGGTGACCCTGGTGGCTGGGGGGTGGGGGTGGTGGGAGACATGAGTGGGGGCCTGGTGGAGGCTGACCCTGGTGGCTGGGGGTGGGGGTGGTGGTAGACATGAGTGGGGGCCTGGTGGAGGGTGCCTCTGGTGGCTGGGGGGTGGGGGTGGTGGGAGACATGAGTGGGGGCCTGGTGGAGGGTGCCCCTGGTGGCTGGGGGGTGGGGGTGGTGGGAGACATGAGTTGGACATGGGTGGGGGCCTGCTGGCAGGTGCCCCACAGTGCTGGGGGGTGGGGGGGGTGGGGGACATGAGTTGGACATGGGTGGGGGCCTGCTGGCAGGTGCCCCACAGTGCTGGGGGGTGGGGGTGGTGGGAGACATGAGTGGGGGCCTGGTGGAGGGTGACCCTGCACTGCTGGGGTGTGGGGGTGGTGGGACACATGAGTGGGGGCCTGGTGGAGGGTGACCCTGCACTGCTGGGGTGTGGGGGTGGTGGGTGACATGAGTGGGGGCCTGGTGGAGGGTGACCCTGCACTGCTGGGGTGTGGGGGTGGTGGGTGACTTGAGTGGGGGCCTGGTGGAGGGTGCCCCTGGTGGCTGGGGTTTGGGGGTGGTGGGAGACATGAGTGGGGGCCTGGTGGAGGGTGACCCTGCACTGCTGGGGTGTGGGGGTGGTGGGTGACATGAGTGGGGGCCTGGTGGAGGGTGACCCTGCACTGCTGGGGTGTGGGGGTGGTGGGTGACATGAGTGGGGGCCTGGTGGAGGGTGCCCCTGGTGGCTGGGGTTTGGGGGTGGTGGGAGACATGAGTGGGGGCCTGGTGGAGGGTGACCCTGGTGGCTGGGGGGTGGGGTGGTGGTAGACATGAGTGGGGGCCTGGTGGAGGGTGCCCCTGGTGGCTGGGGGGTGGGGGTGGTGGGAGACATGAGTGGGGGCCTGGTGGAGGGTGACCCTGGTGGCTGGGGGGTGGGGGTGGTGGGAGACATGAGTGGGGGCCTGGTGGAGGCTGACCCTGGTGGCTGGGGGGTGGGGGTGGTGGTAGACATGAGTGGGGGCCTGGTGGAGGGTGCCCCTGGTGGCTGGGGGGTGGGGGTGATGGGAGACATGAGTGGGGGCCTGGTGGAGGGTGCCCCTGGTGGCTGGGGGGTGGGGGTGGTGGGAGACATGAGTTGGACATGGGTGGGGGCCTGCTGGCAGGTGCCCCACAGTGCTGGGGGGTGGGGGGGGTGGGGGACATGAGTTGGACATGGGTGGGGGCCTGCTGGCAGGTGCCCCACAGTGCTGGGGGGTGGGGGTGGTGGGAGACATGAGTGGGGGCCTGGTGGAGGGTGACCCTGCACTGCTGGGGTGTGGGGGTGGTGGGAGACATGAGTGGGGGCCTGGTGGAGGGTGCCCCTGGTGGCTGGGGGGTGGGGGTGGTGGGAGACATGAGTGGGGGCCTGGTGGAGGGTGCCCCTGGTGGCTGGGGGGGTGGGGGTGGTGGGAGACATGAGTGGGGGCCTGGTGGAGGGTGCCCCTGGTGGCTGGGGGGTGGGGGTGGTGGGAGACATGAGTGGGGGCCTGGTGGAGGGTGCCCCTGGTGGCTGGGGGGTGGGGGTGGTGGGAGACATGAGTTGGACATGGGTGGGGGCCTGCTGGCAGGTGCCCCACAGTGCTGGGGGGTGGGGGGGGTGGGGGACATGAGTTGGACATGGGTGGGGGCCTGCTGGCAGGTGCCCCACAGTGCTGGGGGGTGGGGGTGGTGGGAGACATGAGTGGGGGCCTGGTGGAGGGTGACCCTGCACTGCTGGGGTGTGGGGGTGGTGGGAGACATGAGTGGGGGCCTGGTGGAGGGTGCCCCTGGTGGCTGGGGGGTGGGGGTGGTGGGAGACATGAGTGGGGGCCTGGTGGAGGGTGCCCCTGGTGGCTGGGGGGTGGGGGTGGTGGGAGACACGAGTTGGACATGGGTGGGGGCCTGCTGGCAGGTGCCCCACAGTGCTGGGGGGTGGGGGTGGTGGGGGACATGAGTTGGACATGGGTGGGGGCCTGCTGGCAGGTGCCCCACAGTGCTGGGGGGTGGGGGTGGTGGGGGACATGAGTTGGACATGGGTGGGGGCCTGCTGGCAGGTGCCCCACAGTGCTGGGGGGTGGGGGTGCAAGGGGACATGAGTTGGTGTTCATTAGTTCAAGGAGACATGTGCCTTTGCTGGGGGGCATGCCCATGGTGGGTGGGCTGCCTGCGAGACATGACCAGGGATGCAGGGTAGTCCCCTGTGGTGTGGGCTGCCTGCAGGGGCCGTGGAGGGTGTACAGGGTACACCTGGGAGGACCCACACTGTCAAATCACATGTGGAACTTCACGCGCACCCCTGATATACACGCGCCCAGGCTATTCGCGTGTGGAACTTCCCGCGCACCCCTGGAATACACGCGCCCAGGCTATTCGCGTGTGGAACTTCCCGCGCACCCCTGAAATACACGCGCGCCCAGGCTGTTCGCGTGTGGAACTTCCCCCGCACCCCTGAAATACACGCGCCTAGGCTGTTCGCGTGTGGAACTTCCCGCGCACCCCTGAAATACACGCGCCCAGGCTGTTCGCGTGTGGAACTTCCCCCGCACCCCTGAAATACACGCGCCCAGGCTGTTCGCGTGTGGAACTTCCCGCGCACCCCTGAAATACACGCGCCCAGGCTGTTCGCGTGTGGAACTTCCCCCGCACCCCTGAAATACACGCGCCCAGGCTGTTCGCGCGTGGAACTTCCCGCGCACCCCTGAAATACACGCGCCCAGGCTGTTCGCGCGTGGAACTTCCCGCGCACCCCTGAAATACACGCGCCCAGGCTGTTCGCGCGTGGAACTTCCCGCGCACCCCTGAAATACACGCGCCCAGGCTGTTCGCGTGTGGAACTTCACACGCACCCCTGAAATACACGCGCCCAGGCTGTTCGCGTGTGGAACTTCCCGCGCACCCCTGAAATACACGCGCCCAGGCTGTTCGCGTGTGGAACTTCACGCGAACCCCTGATATACACGTAGCCCGCTCCCCCAGACCCGATCGCGTGTGAAACTTCACGCGAACCCCTGTGATGCACGTACCCTGCTGAAATCGCGTGTTAGACTTCCCGCGCACCCCGGTATACACGCACACGTATTTTTTGTCAGCGGGTGTCCGTCTTTGTGGGTACCCCTTTGCACGTCATTTTTCCTGGAGGGCCACAGTATGGGACATTCATCATGGCAGTATATAGGTGCGATTTGTTGGCGCACCTTTTGGCGCACATTTCTTACAGCCGCAGAGACGCTACCGCCTGCTTTCTTGTGGCGGTCGTGTTTGTGCCTGTGCGCTGGTTTGAGCGTGCACTTTTTTCCCCTATTCTATTCCATGAATACGTGTTGTAGGCGAGCGTGTGGGCGTTCCGCGCACTTGTGCCCTGTACTTCCCCCGTGACGCCCACGTTTTGGCAAGTTGTTCCCCATTCCGAGTGTTACGCCCGTGTTCCGCCTACTTTTGTTGCGTGCGCCGCGCTATGTGCGATTTTCGCTGTGGCCTGTGCGATTTTCGCAGTGACCTGGCGCACGCTGTTAGATGGCCTGTGCGCCAACGTGCGCCGCACACTTTTTATCGCACATCCGCTGGTTTTCTCGCGCACGGCCTTCCATGAATCGACGTGCGCTGCTTTTCGTGCGATTTTCGCAATTGCACTGCGATTTTCGCTATTCCACTGCGATTCGCACGTTTTTGCCCACTTGCGCCGCGCTAATTATTCCATGAATCGGCCTCTTAATCTTCTTAAAGCCAAAATTTAATAAATAATGTGTACTTCAAGATTGCCAAATAATTATGTGAAAGACTACAAACAGTTAGAATATGCCAATAGGTATCTAACTGCCCAAGAGGATGTAACAACAACACACATAAATGCATATCACAGATTTGTAGGAACAAATGCACAGTTAGAATACGCCTACAGGTATCTAACTGTTGTTAAAAATCGGCAGCAAGGCAACAAACATAACATTAATCAGAAAGATGAAGGAAACAGGATATAACAACGGCACAAATAAATGAATATCACAGATCTATAGGAACAAATGCACAGTTAGAATACGCCTACAGGTATCTAACTTGTTAAAAATCAGCAGGAAGGCAACAAACATAATATTAAACAGAAAGATGAAGGAAACACTCAAAGGAAACAAGGAAGTAGTTAGTACCATAGCAAATGAAGTTTTTTTTTAATCCGACAAGGATTTATTTCCCCCAGACCCAAGGATTAGAAAAGCAAACACAAACACTGAGCACAATGCACAGTACACTGGTTTGTAAACTAAATATGAGGGTAAAAAAAAAAAGGTAAACTGGCTATTATGCAATGTGGTACATTTTCATAAAATGCAAACACTAACATACCTTTTTCTTTTATCACAGAAATTAAAAAAGGGATACTTCCGCCAAGTAAGAAAGGCATTTAAAACATATATGTGGATTCTGAACAAAGTACGGAGTAAGTATATTGGCAGTCATTTTCTACAAATGCGAATCTACACGTCTAGTCTATGGTAGTAATATGCTGCACTGGCTGTAGGCTGGCCCTTGCATCTTCGGTGTGTGACCTATGACCTACGCCTTACGACCAAGGTACAAAGAGTATAGTTCCTAGGCACAAACATTGCTGCATATCGAAACCATGGTCCTTGTAAATTAGCTACTTATACATTTACTTTTGGGACCATTGTCTACAGCTATGCAGCCAAGACATTAGGGTGTGCACACAACTAGCGAATTACACCACACCCATATTCACTTATAACTCCACTGCTTATGACTTCAGTCTTGGGTGCATGGCCTTTGGGCATGCAGTCAAGACTCTGGGTCCTAGCCAGAAACACCACAGCATATCGGAACCATTGTGCCTTGTCATTTTACTATGTACAAAGTTGGTTTTGGGAGCATGGCCCCTGGCCATGCTCCCAAAATGCTACGCCCTCCCCACAACCATCTTAATGGTGTTGCATAGTACAAGTGTACCAATAGCTTCGATATGGTGCAGTAGTTTGTAGCCATGGGCTACAAACGTGAGTTTGAGGCCATAGAATGATCAATGTATGGGTGTACAGTATATAAAATGCACAGTTACTTACAACTGCAGTGCTTATTACTTTGTTTAAATACTCTGCATCCTGGCCACTACTACCACACCATATGGCATCCATTGTGGCATATAACTACACTACATACAAATGTGCTTTTGGGGGCATGGCCTTCGGCCATGCACCCATGATTGCAGACCCTCCCCACAGCCGCCTGAGTGATGCACTACCACACCATATCACACGCATTGTGCCTTGTAAGTACACTACATATAACTGTTCTGTTTGGTGCATGGCCGCAGGCTGCAGACCCTCCCCACATCCACCAGGCTGATGTTGAATACTAGGGGTGTCTCTGTAGCTCTGAAATACTGCACTGTTTGTGGGCAGGGCCTAAATTCTTAGGTGTATGTCCATACATTTCAATATATTGTTGTGAAGTGGCTTATAACTCCAGTGCTTACAAGTTTCCTTTCGGGTGCATGCTTGGGTGTATGGCATACAGCCTGCAAACATGCACCCAAAAGTACACATCTTGGCCAAAACCACTGCACTAGATAAAACCCATGTGGGCTTGTAAGTGAAGAGGTTATAGCTTTGTTGTTGGGTGCATGGCCTTTGGCCATGCACGCAAGCCTGCACACACTCCCCACAATTTAGCAATCGATACGCAATACTACGAGTGTATCCATGGGTGTGACATGCTGCGGTGGTTGTGGCCAGGGCCTACAGTCTTGGAAGGAAGGCCTTCGGCCTTCGGCCGACGCCCATGCATCCAAGAATCTAGGTTCTGGCCACAACCACTGTAGCATGTCACACCCATGACGGTGTACTAATGAATATAATGATACCCATAGGAAAAAGCAATTATGGAATGTTGTCAATTTCAATGTTCGCTACCACTACGCATGTCCTTACAACAGTTACAAGTTTCCTGTGCACTGCATGGATTGAAATGCTACCGTTATTACACCGCTCATTTTCTGTGCATTCAGGGTGGCCATAGAAAATACATCATGAAGACCGACCCCCAGAACAAATGCATTGATCAACCATGTCTTACTATCTGAACCTGTCCCAACGCTCTGTGACACAGCAAAAGTGTTTTATAAATGTAGCATGTGTACGCTGGTTGTTGCTCCGCTATCCAAGATCCAAGATGTCGGCGCAGCCAAACAATCTGACGCAGAACACGTCTCGAAGCAGCCAATCGGCAGAGAAGTCCCATATCCGATTAGCCAATCGTTATCTTGTCCGCGGAGCGAACAGGGAAGTGTGACCGCGGAGCGGACATAGATATCACACATTTTTTGAGACATACTTTTTGGTCGTTTTAAACATAAATACTGGACGGATTGTCACCAGATTTACAAAAGCAAGCTTTCTGGACCAAGCCCCTATACCTGCTGCATATTTCGTGAAAATCCGTCCAGCGGTTTGACCTGTAGCCGTGCGCAAAGTTTTCCTCCCATTCAGTCTATGGGAAAAAAAACACGTTTTGGAACCCCCCCTATAACTTTTCCCCCCCTGGACCAAACATCACCGAACTTTGCAAAAACATTCAGAGTGGGCAATAATTTTTTTTGCAATGTTTGGTGAGGATTCATCCAGGGGGAACGGAGTTATAAGCCGCACAAAAAGTGCTCTTCCTATGGAAACAGCAACTTAACCATAACTACACGGCCACTACTGTTGCCCTGTAATATGATATTTACACACAGCACAGACACAAACACACGCATATTATACACATCACCAGTAATATTCCCAATCAAATACAAAGAAAATGTGTTGCCTGGTAACTGTTGCAATGCTCACCAGTTCTGCTGCTTTCAGCTAATCTGAGCTCTGTTATTTATCTGTTATACTGACACCGCACAGCAAAGCAAAACCGCAGTGGCCTTAAAGGGCCAAGCCCTGTCATTCGTATCAAAACTTAGATGCAATATGCATCATCGGGAATCTTCAAGAAAACCATGTACACGGTGTGTAATCCTAAACTTGTACACGTGCAGTATGTTTTTGTTTGACACCGTTGGGTGTTAAGGGCTTCTTTCGCTCGACCCTAAGTTATTTTATAAGGTACTGCTTCATGTGTTACTTCCCCTGAGAAGTATTGTTTGTAAAATGATTACGATGAACAGCTGGCGCGTATCTCAAGATTATTACATAACATCAAGATTATCCGCACCACCGGTCAGATTTTGAGAGGGTGAAATAAATGTCTGTGAATGGTTCTTTCTACAAATACGTGATCCAATAGAACGCTGACTACCATTGCACGGTCTTCAAGGAGAGGAAAGTGAGTATGGTAGAGATACCTAATAGATATGTTACAGAATATTACAAGCCTGGGTCATGCAAGGGATGCATTTTAAGGCACTGTATGAAGATGGACAAATCAGAATGAAAAGGCGATGTGTTGACAACTAGCAAGCAGGCTGTTCACATGCAAGTATAAGAATGAGCCCCGCAATGCCTTGTACCCCTTAAGCACTAAGGGTGAGTATGTGTACCCGGAATTCCCATGGGAAAGCATTGTAGGCTTTGCCCACTCCCACAGTTAAATAAGGACTTTTAGACTGCATTCATGGCGCAGGAAAGTTTTTTTTTAGTGTTATTGTTTATATCCTACCACACAATTTAGATAGTTCTAAGGCAATTTGACGCTAAGAATATTTCAAAATGTGTTTCATAAAGCAACAAAGGACAGCCACCTCACTTTCAGAATGGGGGAATGGTCTTGCAGAAAGCATCTGTATCTGATTTAATTTGGTGAAATGTATTGATTCGGAAAGGAAAGATGCAGGGAAGATAAAGCACCTATTGTCTTTTCAATAAATGACAAATGGCATACTTAAATCCTATCCTCTGTGTGTTTGGAGAAGTTGCCTACTGGCTTTCATTGCCAGATACCTCTGCACTTCTTGTAAAAGTCACTGAAACTACAACTGAAGCGCATTAGGTGAAGAATTAAGGGGTGTTATGGGCATATCCCGCATGCGATGCCCATGGGGGGCAACTTCCTCTTTGTTTAAGGTGGAAATATACAGAGGGGATTTTGCGTTTCCTGTCTATGTGCACCAACCCCATACTTCAAAATAATGAGACTAATTCAGTAGGTTTTATGCAGGGATGTGAAATCTTAGAACCGTCCCTGATTTCCACCTTCTCTCTGATAAAACGAAAGGTGGGCAAAGCAGGTGGGGAGATAGGACGTCAGATATGGGTTTTGTATTATGAGAGGTAGGGAGGAAAGATATGGTGAAATGGTTAGAGGGATATGAACCCTATGCTGGAACTGGCGGCCTAGGGGATACGACCATCCATGAACGCCATCTGCTGCCTCATGCAGCAGTAGGTGGTACCAAGTATTAGGCAGGGGATCTGTTGCATCTTTTTGGTCTCCCTGTGACACATCCAAGGAAGGGTGGGCTGATAAAGCCGTTCCCTTTATAGGACCAGCTCTCATCAGGGCAAGTTTAAAAGTGAATTAGGTGTTAGCAGTACAGGAATGTTTATTTCAAAAAGGGGTAAGTGCTTTTATAAATAAAAAAGCGGCCCCATTGAGATCCCTAAAAAAATCCACTTTGGTGTTCCCGTCCAATTGAAGTAAGGTAAGAACTCAGGGCGTAGCCCATCTCCTTTATTACATCGATTTTATTTTACAGGTGCAGCACCCCTTCCCATCCGTAAAGGGATGATGCATCCTTGTAAAACTTGTAAGGTGGACGGGCAAATCCCAACTTTTCTTATTGACTCATTTCAGAAGAACAGCTGCCCCCAATCACGCCTGCTCCGAATATCGTATCTCCACAAGTACCAGTATAAAAAGTGATGGAAACCTTAAAGCCATCACTGGCTGATCATATCACGCCTGTAATGGCATGTCATGCGATTTCTGTAATCTGCTTTCATGAGTTAATCAGCATAATTGTTCATTTGGTGGAAGAGCTTACAGTTTGATGGAGAAACTGAGAGCAATTGGGGTTTTGACATTCAGCTGCTAAAGGGCCCATCTCAGACCACACCTCTGATTACCGAAACATTCCACTGTCGCCCAGCCTGTCCATGGCTAATTACTGAGTAGTGAAAACCAATGCATGGTAAAGCCCATCCCTTTCTGTTCATGTAACACCTGTCCCCTTTTCAGAGCTCTGATGCTCCTCAGGGGACTTGACACCTTCACCCATCCCCTGCTTAGAAATGACACTTAGTGCCAAACTGGACTCGATGCTGAAAAGCTAGTAGTCTGCATTGCTGCCATAGCTGGAAGGATTGATGGAGTTACCCTAGAAACCCTTCATGGTCCTGAATCTGCCACTGATGTCATGGCGTATCTGCTCCTTTAGTAAAGAGGAAGACACTGCCTGTAGTTGTTGGGCATATTGTGGTTTCTATAACTATAATCTGCAGAAAAAAGCATCTGGCAACACTGACTGTTCTCTGTTCACTTTTACTGTGCCTGGTAACCACTTGAACATGCAAGGTTTCATGAAATGGAGAACGCCACTTGTTGAATTATGCGGGATGACATTGTCCCCATGTTCAGCCCCAACGTCGAGCATTTCTACAGCTGCCACAGTTTAAGGAGAATGACACACTTGCTGATTTTGACTTCACATTGACCGTTCCTGCATACTGTGGCTGATGTGACTGGTGTTGGAAGTGTGGCTGTCCTTGGACAGTACGAAGCAGGAGAGTGGCAAAGAAATGTGAACCCTGACTGGGGTGCCTGCGATTCTTAAACAAGTTGTCTCGAGCGGATATCTCAAGAGCAACTACGCTCGCCTTGGAAGCAAGTCGTCTCGAAGCAACACAGGTTCGATCTCCGGGTTCGCGCTTAGAAACCTCTAGGTATTAAGCGCGTTATAAATAACCAATTATATGTAAATTCTCCCCTACACATGAACAGACTGTCGGAATTGTGGATGAACCTGCAAGTTGCCCTAGTCCATTAAAATCACACCTACTTAGTGGGACATCTGCTGTCGGAAAAAGGCTGTTTTCAACTTTTCATAGATCTTTTTTCTCTACGATCTGATTCAGATAAATTACAAAAACTAGGATGTGATTGAGAGAGGAGTTCCAACATGTATATTATTGGGACAGTACTCTGTTCATCTTTGTAGTTGCACATGTTTATGGTAGACATATTTATAAAGAGAAGCAAGTAGACATAGGCCCTCATTACGAGTCTGCCGGTCCAGAAATAAGGGTGCCGGTAGCAACGTACCAGCATCCTTTCCTGACCGCCAGACTACAACTCTGCTTTCCTGGACCTGTGCTCCAAGAAGGTCTGACCTGCCGGGCACAACGGCCCCAAAAAGCAGAGTTGTCACAGAAGCACCGGAACCGCTAGCAACAGTGCCAGTGCTTCTGTGACCCCATTCCCGTGGAGTGAATGTGGACTTTCCGATTCTACTGCCTGATATCCCGGGCTGCCAGGAATTGTAATGTCCCAGTGGCGCCGGGATGTCAGGCGGCAGACTCAGTGTTATGGGTTGCCGCCGTCCTCGTAATGAGGAACATAATGATGTTCCCAAAATAACACAAAATGTCCTTCTTTGTTGAAGCCTCGACGAGAACCTGGTATCAAGGAATGCAACACCATTGGGATAATGTTTGTTAACCCCTCCAACCCCCAGAAATTCTAGAGCTAAGCTGATTGGTCCTCGCTCACCTACAGAGCTGTCGTGAGCAGTACCGGACACAGATGAAAAAGTTATGTGGGTATGCATAGCAAGCACGTTAACTAAGCCCTAGCTATTACTTCTCAAGACTCTCTGTGGTTTTCAGCAGCGCTTTTCATACGCGTGAATGTTTAGCCAATTAAATGGCCAAAAGCCCAACACAGTTGCTGCCACCTACAATATCTGTATCTGCTTTCAAGACAATTAAAGTGAGTCACAAGTATTTTATTTTTAACAACAGGGTATATATAACCTTTGGAGTGAAACAGGTGACATATCTAATAAATGAATATGGACAAGATGTCAGATCTTAGATAAGGAATCAGAATGTCAGTACTTGTATGGGAGGATCCCGATTGGCCCGAATTCAGTGACAGCAATCAGAAAATAGTGTACACGAGCAGAAGAGAGATTGGTAGAGGAGTCAGAAGACAACTAGTCTTCACGGCAGTCCTCAAGAGCCTGATTTCAGACAAGAGGAGAGTTATGGTAGCTTTCAATATAAAAGCTCCAGCTGAAGTGTCTAAATAGAATGTGACCCGATACTGCAATGGGGCCGAGAATGCTACCAGCAAGAATACGAGTCACAACATGAAGCTACTGTTAAAAGCTTAGTTTATATGCATGTCCACTAGATGCACATGAAAAGAAAGGGTTTTGTATTCTTGGATATGTAGGCATGCATTCATGATGTCGAAAATGCATCTAAAATGATGCTCCTTTGGTTTAACATATTCCTAAAATGAGTTACATACTGTCTAATTCCTTTCCTAGGAGATTTCTGTATATCTCAAGTCAGCTCCATGATAATGTATTATTGCACTTCTTCAGATTCAAATCCAAATCCTGGCTACATTGATAAACCAACTTGTGCAATCCTGGGCAAATGTTTTAATCGCACTGAGTTTTAACTGCCGAAATTGGACTGATAAAGTTTGCACTATTAAAAAAAATCATCACTTATAGTGAGGCAGATTTAATGATTTGATTTTGGAACAGAATGGTGCCCCCTTATGCTCCCCTGATAGTGACCCCAGTCGGTCACCTATAATTGCACTATTGTTGCATTGGTCTTTCCTGTCCCATGACACTTGATCTGACAGGCATTATTTAGATTCTCACCAGCCATTCTCCCCTGTTCCTGTACTCACTGGAGCTGTTTGAGCCGATCAGATCACTACACCATAGGAGAATAATGGAAACCCTTTGCTATGCCCATGCATGCTGTTTGTGAGTCTTTTATGGCACAGTCACTTACATTTTCATGGTTTCTGGGCTCTTCAGGATCCTCACGAGGAACGGTATGTAACTAGCGAGCAGAAGAGGGAGCGGGACAACGTTTTGTTGCTGCAATGTTGTGTGCATATCAGAAACGATAGGGATCTCTGCGGTGTGCATGTTAGATATTTTTTGAATTGTTGGGAGCAGTGGTTATTGTGTGCCTCAGTTTGTTATTTCTGTAGTTGTCTGTGGTGTCTGGTACGGTGTGGTTTAAGGAGAGCGTAGATGTTTGTGACGTGTATCTGTGGTCGAGGAGTGTGTGTGTTTAGGGAAATATAGAGTGGAATTAGTGTAGAGACATGGGTGTTCGATTGGTATATGTTCGATTGTGTTATCCTTTGTTGTTTTGGTGCTAGAGTTGTGTGTCTAGAGAAGTTGTTGGTTAGGGGGGTGGCTAGCAAGATTTTGAGGTAAGGGTCATTACTATAAATTACCCAGCAGTCCACTCAATAATGGAGAAAACCCTTTTCACTTTCGAAACTCAAGAGGTATCCACATTTATTTATTTATATTCATGATGAACTGTATTTCTTCATCTTGTATGCCTTGTAATGTTATAATATGTGATGTTAGATTATGCCAGGCTGCCCACGATTTACAGTCAATTGCCCGACCAACCCTTCAGACGGCCAATTGACACCTCAAAGACACTCCAAACGTAGCACCACTCAGGTATAAATGATGTTATGGTAAGGTGCAGCCTGATATGTACGAATTAGCAGCTGACAAAATCACCCACACAGATCAAACTAAAACATTACCAATGGGGCGAGAGGATAGCTCAGCATGTTTCTCTTGGAAGCAAGACAACCCAGAACAACACACCTTTAAATGCTGGTCTGCGCTTAGAGACTGGTCTCTGGTAGGAAGTGCATTATAAAAGATGAATTGCCAATGTGCATTTTGCTTGTAGATCTTATCATGTTTGCAGGCAATGTGGGTGTCTCAATGTATTTGAAGTTACACCATTTTTGATAAATGTACACTAGTTCCCACAATCTTGTGGGAGAACGCCCCCTCCCAGTTCCACCCACACAAAGCCTCTGATGTTAGCCCTTCTCACTAACATTTGAAGCATTAGACCACAAAGTTTCATTTAAGCTGCCCCCTGCAGAAATATCCAGGTTTCCAAATCCATAATCGTAGCCACTCAACTGCAACTCCCCTACAGACCTGTATTGCTGCTGTGGGGTGGTGTTGCTAACAGAGCAGAGGTCAGCATGTGGCGTCTAACAACATAATGGCATCCAGAGAGAAGGCTGGCTTGGGCAGGAGGCCGAAACTCCTCAGAACAGCCAAACATTCCAAACTATCTCCGTCCATGGTCGAGCACTAGGCCCAGTCTACAGAATGTGCTTCATAAACATTTCACTTGTTCCCTGAACATGCTTTTACAATTCGCTTTTAGGATGTCAAAGATCTTGACTGCCAATTTTATAGCACACCAAGATATAGCCCCCTGGCAGTATAAAGCAAAATTGGATTGAAACTTTCTCTCTGTGACCTGTAGCATCCACATGATACAAAGTTAGGTTGTGCAAGTGCTGCACAACAAAATGCGAGGCCTTCACTCATGTAGATGAACACGACAACAAAAGTGGCTGTTCAATACTCGGAATGGATGCCATTTGCGGTGAACGATTTCCCTAATAAAGCTCAGGTGCAGCGCACTTGGCGAGAGTGAGCTCAGAATGAGGCTAATGGTTATGGGACCAATATTCAATACCGCCGTTCAGGAAGGCGCGTGGAGCGGCAGACATTCCATTTTCGGCTCATTCTGAAGCTGAAATGGAAAAAAGAATCGTCTCCCCCATTTCCATTAGCTCTTCCTAGGCCACAGCAGCAAAGGCATTCAGGGCGTAATGGGGAAAATAATTATCTATATGGGCCACGTCCGTGCTGGTGGTTCTCAATTTCACTCCTCAAGGAGAAAGGCATTATTTGAGATATAACTTTGCGAATAACAAGGTACAGTGAGCTGATACGCAACCGGTAGCTCACCTATGGGAAATATCTATCACGCGCACAACATTTGGCTCTGCTAAAATAAAATATGTTAACTGAAATGTGCACAGATGCCCCGTAGAGTGTCGAGCTTCACAGGACTGATGATCTTCACAGGACTGATGATCTTCACAGGACTGATGATCTGCTGCAGGTGAGGAGCATCAGCTATAGAGAAGAGCAACATTGTTTCCTTCTATTTGCACTCTCTTGCCGACTGTGTTCCTTCTACTCTTAGTGTAATTCTGGCAAGATCACAACTATAAAAAATACCGGAGAGGTGGGCATCACAATGTTTACTCGCTTCTATTCAATGTGTACTTCTCTCAGTTAGTTTCCAATAATTTTGACCTGGAGCTGCCAGTTTAAACTGGTCCTATAGCACAAGAATCTCCATAAACCACAAACAAAAGAAAACAAGGCAACTTTGCCTTATTATAACTGGCGCTTCTCAGTTGGCCCCTTGAGAGGGCTGCAAGTTCCCCACATATTTATATCCAACATTCTCATAGAGTCAAAGCATCAGTTAGATCCGTGCAGTTTTGGCCAGGAATGTTTTATTCACATCCCTGTTTTTCTAATTAAATGTATTCTGAATTTTAGTCACATGTGCCAAAGCTTTTTAGTTTTATATTCTCTCCTGTATACGGATGTTTCAAAGAATCACCTTTCATGATGTAGCCACAATTGCTACAATTTAGGCAAGGAAAAGTACCTATTCTCTTGGTGGCTTTCTTCTTTTGTGCTGGTCTGGTCTTTACACGTTTATCTTTCAAATTATGACTTTGTTGATAAGCGAATGTTGGGACCTCTTTGAATAGATGTTCTACACGTTGGTCGCAGGTGACTGTGTTCCAGTGTTTTTTAATGATAGTCTTGATGTGGTTACTCTGTCTTGAGTACTTGGATACGAATACTAGGGGAGGTTCATCTTCCTTCTTGGTTTTAGTTCTCAATAGATCTTCCCTTTTCTGAGTTGCTATGCGTATTTCTGCTGCTGTCACTTCTTCTTTCATGTATCCACGGTCCAGAAATGTGTTACCCATTTCTTTGACTTCTTTTTTGTACTCTACAGGGTCACTCACTAGTCAGACCTTCCAGGATTTTGCGGCATGAAATGACAAATTTTGCAGCATGAAATGGCAAATTTTGCGGCACAAACCTTTATTTATTGCAGCATTTTTGCGGGACATTCTGTATTAACTGGAGGGTGTAAGATTGCCACATTGCAGGAAATAGGCAGAGTGCAAGGCTACAAGAGAGCCAGGGTATCATTATTATGTATCTTTTGTATTAATTTAATAGGAAAAGTCCCAGATGTGCCTGGCTTGGCAAAACAGTGTTTGATTTGGCTCCATTTCTGGTTTAATGTTCATGCCTATTTAATAGTATTAACTAAATTGATCATGATCAATTGTAATGCTGAAAATATTCCCCTTCTATGTTCTCCAATCCCCCAAACACCCACACACCTCTCTCACCAACACACATCTCACCAACTCTCCATCACAACTTACATTTCTTAACCTCTTACTCTGTCATACAAATACTCACGTGCTACATTACACTGTCAAGTCACAATTTGCACTGCCCAGCCCCTGCCACACTCCAAATCATACTCCCAACTCACACCTTACACTCTACAATTCCTCCCGCAATATACAGTCCTTCATTCATTTGTGCTGCTTCTGCATCTTACATCCTTTCACCCATTCTATCGCACTTTTCTCTCATCCTTTTTCCCAATCTGCAGCTCACTGCCTCTTCCTGGCCAACCGCTTCCTCTCTGCTTTCTGGATCACTGACCACACACTCCCTCTACTTTCTGTACCTCTGCTCGCTCTCAGATTTCTGGCCCACCACATCACTGCTTCCTCTGCTCTCTTGTGCAGCGCTTCCTCCTCTGACCCACTGCTCTCCCTCTGCTTTCTTGCCTATCACTTCAGATCTCACCCATCACTCTCCCTCTCTCTCATAGTGTAACAATTTTTTTTTTTTTTTTATTTAGATTTTGGCCCTTTTCCTCAAATAATGGGGCATTTAAAAAAAGAAGAGGATATGCTATTTTTAAGACAACCCATTTTTGGAAATGAGCAGGTCACCTTATTCTCAAAGGTGACCAGCGCATTTCCACAGGCTTGAGCTGTAGCGCAAATTGTGCGTTGGCCAGCTGCCTTGAATGGTGTTCTGGGTGTTTGACCGAAGTGTAATTATTTGCGGCAGAATTGGCCGTAGTCAATTTCGCTGCAAATTGATTTGCACTTCAGCCAAACAACCCAAAATGTACCTTTCAGCACCACCCCACCTACTCCCCTACTTAACTGCTTAGTCGCTGCTGCTTCCCCTGCAACTCTGCGGTGCCAGATCCGTCCCTCTAACACGGGTCGGATCCGACTGCGCAGGGTCCCTTTTTCGTTATTTTCTTTTTTTTCTGTCCCTGCCTCCAATTTTGAGGATAAAGGGGAAAACACTTCTGCAACCACCCTAGACCAAAAATACTGAACATGGGGAGCGGGTGACACCCCCGCAACACATGTTCAGTATTTATAAAAATCGATCGAATAGTACTGGACGAAATAGGTCAAATTGTAACATTCGATAGATTTTTGTCATCAAAATGGGCAGTACTTTGAATAGAATCGCTCTCCCGACAGTGTTCTGCAAGCTCCCAGTGCCATTCACAGGGACAGGCCCTCCAGGTGCCTGCCGCTGTAAAATGCAACCCAAAAAATGCATTTTTATCCTGTTTGAGGAACAGAAATGCAAGCGACACAGCAGTGGTTCATACCTTAAAAGAAATGCATGACAGGGTTAGGAAAGACCCTGTCATGCAGTGGCAGCCCCACATCCCGTGCGCGTAGGGTTGCCTACAATTTCTGCACATTTAAAAGTGCATCTTGCTTGGAAATGAGGGATGCACTTTTAAATTGACAGAAACACCACTTTATTTGATCAAGGAGGTGAAAAAGGCCATCTAAATTGGCGCGCATATAAAATGTGCCCATTCATGTGTCCCTTGTGGATTGGGCTGCACTTTTTTGGGGCGCAAGTGATGAGATGTGTTAGCGCATTTCATTTCCTGTGTAAAAAAAAGTTGAGAACCTGGCACCCTGAGTATTCTTTTTTTTTTTAAAACAGTAATTTTGGCAGATTACTTTAAAAAAAGTATTTTTTTTTTTAAAGATGCCGTTTTTGCACAAAACGGCCATTTTTGCGGCATTTTGCGCAAAACGGCCGTTTTTGCAGCATTTTGCAGGATCGCAAAAGCTGGAGGGTCTGACTAGTCTTTTTACATGAAGCATCTGGCTGTATGGTAAATTTTTGATGAGGCTTGGTTGGTGAAAGCTTAGTCGTTGGAGTAGATTATTCCTATCTGTAGGCTTTCGAAAGATGGTGGTCTGGTATCCTGTGTCGTTTATTCTGATTTGGCGTACGTGCTCCGGCATTCCTGTCGGACCTTGGCGCCTCCACTCTGTCTCCAAGGCAACGTTTAGAGCGCATTGAAAGTAATCAGGTAGGACACCCTTCTGTCCTTAAACTGTGTACATAGAATTTTGTAACGCTGATACTAAATGAAAATTTCTGTTTTTCATTTATTTTTTCTGGCATACCAATTGAATATTCATGGGACAAACAAAATGGTATGTGTGAATTTGTTTATGTATTGTATACAAATCATTCAATGAACTTGTATTGACTAATGTATGACTGTGCGTAGCTTGATGATGTAATCAAGAGCCTATATACAGCCCTGATGAAGGTTTACACCGAAATGCATTGGCTAAATGTATATTGATGGCAAAATATGATCGCCCAACAGATCACATTCAGAATAAATTTAATTAGAAAAACAGGGATGTGAATAAAACATTCCTGGCCAAAACTGCACGGATCTAACTGATGCTTTGACTCTATGAGAACGTTGGATATAAATATTTGGGGAACTTGTAGCCCTCTCTAGGGGTCAACTGAGAAGCGCCAGTTATAATAAGGCAAAGTTGCCTTGTTTTCTTTTGTTTGAAGTTCACAACTATAGTCATTCCTGAACATTCAGCAAATGTTTTATGGTCGGCTCAAAAAACCTGGCTTAAAAATGGGAAATGACCTATATGAAACAATGATCACCATTGAACGTTTTTGAGATTCAGATGGTGAACAGTTAAATAATCCTGGGGCTAACAATTAAATCATCCTGAGTGACATTAGGGATTTCATCTGAGTGAATTAACTGAAACTCTACAGTAGAGTCTTGGGCTGTTCCTCCAACACACACGCACATGCACACACACACATGCATGCACGCGCCCCCGCGCAACACCTGGTGTAGTTTTATGAATCCCTTCTCGATAGGATTCCCTTCTGTACCTACCATATGTTATCGGAATATATTTAATTGACAACAAAATCCCCAGTATCTCAGCTTTGTGAAGTTCTACCATTTCTTCATGACTCTATCCCAGCGTGCTATGGCTCTCTTCCGTATGCCTAATTGGTACAGGTTGTTCTGCTGCCTTGCAACTTTACTTGTCATGTGCATGGGTCCAAATACCTCTCCAGTACTTTGAAACAACCATCCATCATTATAAATGCCTTAATATGCAAGATGGCCTTTAAAGCTGTCAAAGCCCATACAGTTCAGTTCTTTTCACACCTGAGATTGGATCCAATACCGCGCAAGAAATCCGAAAAATTGAGGTGGATATGGTGCACTTTGATTGTACATTATAAACATGCAGTCTAATCAGCCTCTTTGAGAGTAACCCAGAGTTTCTAAACTAATCCAGGAGGACTAAATCAAACAGCAAATGAAGATATGTGATCCAAGAAAGTGACCCATGAAATTTGAAACACATTTTGGGCATCACGCTCTCACAAGACCTAAAGATTAAACCTTTGGTCTGACAATGATGCAGCAGATACACAGTGGAGATCCACAACTGTTCTGGGTTGGCCCTGATTGTAAATGTATCATGTCTAATCCTCCTCCTACTTGAGAGTTGTTTTCCTACATACAAATAAATCAAATGTTCAGAAATATATATCAAGGAGTAAAGGACATGAATGAATTTGCCCAATAACAAAACCTATTTTCTTTTCACTTTCAAGGCCAGGCTTTTGTTTAATTCTTTACAGTGACTTAAAGTGTGTTATATACCTAATTGTTTGGTAACCCGGAAACATGTCACGTTCCAGCCACTTTGCAGCAGGGAATCAGTGTGGCTAGGGATGGTTTGGAAGAGGCAAGCGCCAGGTTGGTAGAGATGCAGGATCATGAACACAGCAGACCTGTGGTTAGTTCTTGGCAGGGGTGAATCTTGTGTCATCCAAGGAATGGCTTCTGTTATTTCATCAAACAATGAGCGAACCAAGCATAATCCTACATAATGTTCAACCCAAGGCAGGAGGTTTACCTCATAAACAAAGGGACATATGTTTCTCATATGTACCTTAGGACACATAAAACATGAGGTGAGCAACAGCAGTGTCAGAGCCTTGCCTTAATTAGACCAATCAGCAGTCTTTAAAGACATCGATTGCAAAGATCCTGCTGACCAGACTGGGCAGATTGGATCAGAGGCACACAGCCCTGCAGTGGGTTACCTCTATCCTAACACATAGAAACAAACTCACAAGCGTCACATGTGGTGTCCCACACAGCCCTGTGTTATCACATTTGCTGTTTGACATGTACATCCAACTGTTGATGAGTCTTTTGAACTACTTCGACATTTTAAGCAGCTTTACTAACTTACTGTTGTCCATAGATGAGTAGATTCCTACTTCTAGGCACAAGAAGAATGCATTAAGATCATGGTGGGAGGTCACTCAACAGAATCCTGGCATCAGGGGATCTGACGATAGACAATGTCCATTTGTCCAACTCCCGTGGCATTATTGAAAAATCAAAGGGGTTTATAGATGCAGACCTAACACAACATTTCTGCAGCCACAAAAACATGTTTTTTTCCTTTCCATGACTGCTCAAAAGGCTCTTACCACCCCTGAATTCCAGCACACGGTCTAAGCTGTACTGACCCTCTGGATGTCCTTTATAGGCTATATATATCTGACCTTTCAGCTCCTGACCCACCAGCATGCAGCTAGGTCACTGGCAGGGCATTTCCATCACGTAGGTGACATTTTGCCCATGCTGGCTTCACTACACTGGCTGCCAGTAAAACAATGTGCACTCTTTAAGCCCCTTCACATAGCACACAGGGTCCAGTATGGCTTGGTACACTCCTTACTAAAGAAAAGGTTTCATTACTATTCTTGCATCTAACACAATTCCGTCCTCATCTGCACTCCTGCTCTGTCACCTTAGTATACAGAGACTGGGAAGTGTATCCTTCTGTGCCCAAACAGCTTGGGTCTGGAATAATGTCAATATTCCGACATGCCTACTAGAAGACAGTTTCTCCTTCAGAGAATTCACTTGTCTGAAGAATTGCAAACAAAAGGGTTCTGTTGGAATGTGTACCCAATTCTGTCTAGTTTGGTCTGCTTGGTAGCAGTCAAAGGCTAGTATTTAGGTTCAGAGAATATGTATGGCTATACTATATAGGTTACTGTGGTCAGTCCAGAAAAGGTACTGTTCCCTTGTTGTCTTGAAGCCTTTCTATAGTTCTTAGAATGTGCATCAAGGTTCATACAGAGATGTGTTTAACTTAAACTCCAGCAACCGTTCTAAATGTTTCCAGGCCCATGGACGTTATATGGATGATGATATTATAGATCGGTGCAGCCCTTGAACCTCTGCATGCAAGTCCTTAAACATCATCTTTCCCTTCGATTGGGAGAATGTCTCGGAATAACAAGGAGTAACATCTCCAAATGCTTCCCACTTGGTTTCTCCAAACATAGATTACTGGGCATGATTTTGAAGGAAAGAGATTGGAAAAGGAATATGATCAGAGGTACCACAATAACATCACTGAAGGGACACCCCTGAAATTCCTCACTTAGTTGAAGCTCTGCAACCAAAAAGCATCTGCAAAGATGTAAGGTTGTACAAGATGCACGGCGGGGCCCACTTAGTACCGAAAATGCCTATGGTGTCCTATTAGTTCACATACTGTAAAAAACATGGTTTAATTATTGTCATATATATTTAGAGTGCTGGGTAAGAGGTCCTTCAGAAGATCCTTCAGAGAGTGCTACAATCCTTTGCAATCCCTTGCTCGATGGACTTTCAGTACAGGAAAATGATAAGAAAAGCTCCAAAGAGGCAGCAAAGAAGAGACCGGGGAGGAGAGGAAAATGTTTAAGAAGGAGACATTGAGCACAAGGTTCAAGAGAAATACAGAAGAAAGACAGGCAAGCAGAAGTGGTGATGTGCACAATAAATCATAGAGCAATCGGGAAAGTTTGAAATACACCCGAATGTTCCAAAGGCTTTCCTTTGATGTCAAAGATACATGTCTAGGCAGAAAAGGTGAAAAACTAGATATGGTGATGATAGCATGTTGATCGGGGAAGAAGGCCCATCTTCCTCACTGTATGGTGGCCATCTTGGAATAGAGTATTGGGAACACATTTATGCAGCCACTGCATTAACCAACTTCTTGAAGATAGAAACTCCTGTTCCGGGATGGTAGAGTTATCACTGGCAACATAAAACAGAGGGTGAAGCACAGAACCCTGGCAAAGCTGATGCCAAATCACGATTGAGGGAGTAGACTAGAGAACTTGGGGGTCCATGACATCATTATATACAAATGCCCTGCTACAAAACATGTCCAGTGGGCAATACATAAAGAAGCAATGGCATTTTGAGTACCATACCATTGAGGAAATTATCCTGTGGGCGCCTTTGTGACATACATACACGTCCACGTCCCGAAAATGTTATCCAGTTATATACCTGGTAGGCACATTTGGCCTCTGGCAGGGAAAGGGAGGACTGAGCACTAGAAGAGTTACTTTAAATGTTGCACATATTGGATAGATCTGCCACGGCATTGATTAGCATGAAGCACCTTTGGGGGCCCATTACACAAAGAGTTTGAGTGTCTTTCTAAAGGGAAGAAGATTTGGGGCCTGATTCATGGAATTTACTGTGCAGAAAATAGGTACTTTGCGCACAAAACCACGCACAGAATTCCCTTTGTCAATTCATGGAATGGACTGCGTGGGACTTTTTTTTCGTATTCTGCGGGTACTTTGCGCAGGCCCTGCATGTCACTGCGAACGACTGGGTGCCTTGGGCGGGACACCTCACAGAGCATAGGGGTGGCCTGCGCATAGACCGGAGTAGGGGGCGGAACTTGCAAAAAGGGGAAGAACAAGGTTAAATGTGGGCATTCCAAGGGACAGCCTGCGAGGCGATCGCACACCCACAACTGCGTAGGTAAAATCGTATTCATGGTTCTGACTGTGCAAAACTCTCGATCTAACTGCCACTCGAAGGCTGGCGTACAGACACATGCGCATAGGAATCACCATGCACAGGTAAGATTGCATGGTGGATTTAGAGGTGCATGCACGCAGTCAGGGTTCCGATAGAAGTTAGGGGTGCCCGTAAGTAGTGTAGCTGGGTGTAGGCACAGTTTACAGGGGTTCGCATGCAGATTTACCAGGAAATGATCACTTTTAGGCTATATGCTATGCATCTTGTCGGGTTGCTGGTAATAAATACAGGGGACCTCGTGCAGTGTCCCTGAGGGGCAGACCCGGTTGCGGGGGACCCCAAACACTGTTTCAAGGGTGCATGTGTTCGAGCCCCAGGACCATGCAAAGGTAGCTCTGTCTGGTTATTTTTGCTTTGCGTGGGCGCGTGTCGGGGAGTCCCGGCTGTGAATTGCATGAACAGTCACTTTGCTCCAACAATTCCAGGAATACGCAGAGCATGCAGAATAACCTCTATGCGCAGGACACAGGCGTACTCGGTGTGCGGCCATTGCAGGATCTCTGCGCACTTTTCCATGAATCAGTCCCCAGGTGTAAAATGCGTAGGAGACTTAAAGAGCAAGTGAACTTTTCACACCCCATTAAGAGGGCCAGAGCCATAACTAAGGCAGCCGTTGAAGAAATCACCTCTGAAGCAGCACCTGGTCATCCTTGGGGCATCACCACTCCAGACGAGATTAACACAATGTGAAAATGGCCAAACAAATAGGACAGCACCACAGTTTACAACACCGCTTCAGGCATGAACAGGGACTGTAGCACTACTTCCGAAAACATACTCGGTCGGTTGCAATGCGGCATCTAGAAATGCAAACATCATTTCCGCAGTGATGACTGGAATTTGATTAACACAACTATTCGATATTTATAGCAGCGTCCTTTAGCTAAGTCCCGTCACCATGGGCAGACCAATGCCATTGTGTCATTATGGCGGTTACCCATAAAAAGTTGGCAGTGTTTTAAGATTAGAAAACTGTGGCGAAAGATCTCAGGATGAGGCGTAGAAAAAGAATCCTTAATACATCAAGAGGCTTCTTGTAAAAGGAAAAATGTTTTATACGAATCTGTTGGTTCAATAATCCTTCTGTAGGAGACACTAACTTATGCCCAACACTCCTCTCGTTTGCCTTTAGCCCCAAGGAAGTCTGGGTCTGGATTGCCTCATAAAGCACATCTGTAAAACCTTCATAAAGCTGTCTTTTCTAGTAAGGAGCTCTATTTAAAGGTTTATGGCCCCATTTGCTCTGTTGCAGGCAAATGGGGAGGGCTGTGAGTGGGGAGTGACTGCCATTTAATAGCAATGGAAGAGAGGATGACGAACGTACGCTGAACGTGTATTAAACAATTAAAAGGGGGACTCAATGTCCACGAACATTAAGTGCACTCCTTTGTTAGCCTTGCAGATGTGTCTGTTCAGTAGATGCATAACAGCACGTTTCAATCATACAGAACAATGAGGTGCGCTTTTAGACCGAACTCTTCATATAAAACCATTCTCCTTATGCATACCTGTGATTTGCATGGCCCCAATCCCTGAACCCCATCAGAGAACTGACCTCCTACACAAACGTGCATAATGTGCCCGCCCATAGACATAACACTATCACTTTTCACCTCCTCTCAAGCGCGTTGTGAACATCACACTCGGTTACCATAGACAATGGCACCTGGATCACACTGAGGAATCTAACACAAAGACAAAACACACTCATTTGTCATAGGAGGTTGTGAGACCAGTTGACCCTGGCAAAAAACACACGGGTATCTTGAAAGGTTGAAAACCCAATCACATTGTGGGAGGAGACCAGCCTGAAAAAATGACCTCTGGTGCCATAAATTCTTACAAACCCCAACCTACCTGAAGGAAAGGACCCACACAGGCAAATCAGAGCCAAGTGTGGGGTTAGTTTGCAAAAGCAGAGCACCCATGAGGGAACATGTCCACAATGACAATCACACTCAGGTTCTGTGGAAGGCGGATCATCAAAACATTGAGACAACCGTCTAAATCAAATGTTGTGAAAAGTAACACCATTTGCAGAAATGGATTATGGCTTTTAGCCCCACTGTGGGGCGGACATTGTCTTGGCCCCCAGCCCAAGCCCCCACAGCAGGGGTGAAAGCCATTCACACTGCAGGGGTTATCTGGGGGGCAAATGTTTTGTCCTTTTCCTTGGGAGATTGGCTACTCAAGTGACGCCAATCTCCCGAGGAAAAAATAAATAAAACAATAAATAAAATAGGATGGCTGCCAACATGGCAAAAAGGAACTAAGTAACTTTTCCATTTCTATGGCGGCATGGGGAATGGAGCATAAAGCTCTGGACCAGCAGGTAAGTGGGGATGGGGTGGGGAAAGGGTTGGGTTTTTATGGGGTGAGATGTTGGGGAGGTGGGGTGGCAACAGGGAGAGGCTCTCTGTTGCCTCCCCACATTCGGAAAAAGAAAAACAAATGATGGCACCACCAGGGGAACGGCAAAGGGGGCGGAGAATGTATATTCTCGCCAGTTGTTACAGCCATTGGTCTGGCTAATGGCACTTCCCCGGGTGTGACTAATAAATCACATTTGGGTGTTGTGGAATGCTAATAAAACGTCAACATATGGCGGGAACAGGCCCACATTGACAATCACACACAGGTGTCATGGAGTGTGTTATTCTGACCCTCGCCTGAACTTACTCATGACTTTGTGGATTACGTATCTTTCTATGCGTCTTCCATTTCACTCTCACCACTGTCGCAGACTTGTGCAACATGGCCGGTGACCACTGACCTGGTACCACCCTTATATCTGTCTATTTTGCCCTGGCTAAACCCTATTGTGAGTACATTTTTGTCTGGTTTTCTCCCAGGATCAGTCCACTTTCTTTCTTTTCTCAGGGGGAACATTGTCTATGTCCTTTCCACTCTATTTTCTGTATTGAGCTTTTTCTGCTACACATGAGAATTGGTACCCTGTTTCATAATTGTGTACCTGTGCCTTTGACTGTAACCCTCCCTACACCTGCATCCATCAGGCTGTTCCTCGGTGCTATGCTGTGAATCAGTTTCCTCAGACATCCAGCAGCAGTAGCATGATCCAACAACTTTTGACTACCCAAATGAAACAGGCTCACACCCACTAACCACATTCAGAAGAAGTGTAAGATTGGAAAAGTTGCCTGATTCATTAAACAGGATCACAAATGGCACAGCAGTGCCACAGAAGTTTCAAGGTGGACCAACTTGGGTGAACGGTTCAACAGCTAAAAAGCACACTGTAGCAATGGGAACATCATGGTGTTTTGAAGTGACTAGTTATACAAAACACCTAAAATGCAACAATACAATAAAGTAGGTCATCTTGTAATCAATCACAGATAGGTCGGCATTCTGAACCAAGACGCCATAAAACCAGATGTGCTTTACAATTATTTACTACCATACCATGTGTAGTAAGATTGAATAAACCACTGAGATGCTGTTTATCTCACATTTTTCTTTGAACTATTCTACTTTTTATCTGACGGGTTGTGACAAAGCCCCCCTCCTTATTATTTTGGGGACATCAAGTGGGTTGACCAAGGACGGGTACCTCCCCAAAATAGTGAATGATGGGTCCTGGAGTGATATAGGGAGGATCCCCCACCACCCACACTTTGTCCCTGTGGTTTATTGCCATCTTCAAAGGTGTGAAAGCAGTAGCGCTTTGATTTCTATTAATAAAATTCTATTTCTGAAAGGGTAGTCTGCTAAATGCTCCATGTCAAAATTATAGTGCACACAGCTGTCATGCTGTTACTAGTCTACTGACATGACAGTGTCAGCTCTGTAATGGCAAAGAACAGCTTTAATAGTCCTCTGTCAATCCTTGACAGCTGCTAGGACACAAGATCACATGCAAGCAGAGGTGGCATTTTAACTGCCTGCACCTCTGATGTAAATTATAATAATTGTCTACCTTAATCAGCCCGGTGTCAGGTAAATCTATAAATATATGCCATTCCTGTTTGTGGCATGGTGATCAATAATGAGTACAAAGTTATGAAGCCACATTAATTTGATATCCCATTCAACTGCTGAGTTAATTTTGTAGGTCCAGCAGGGGCAACTGAGGGTGATGCTCTTGCTGTCCTTTGTGGTGAGGGTGTCTCTCCCCATCCTGAACTATCCAGGCAAGCCAGGTAAACCTGGGAATGAGCAGCTGTTGGGTGCTTCATAGCCTTAAAGCCTTCACAGCCTTGCAGCATCCTAGTTGATCGGCAAGCAAAATGAAGAGGGTGAGGGGCTGAGATTTGTGTAAATGGTGTGCTCTTATTCTATGGCCTACTCTAGCCAATGCAAAACAAAACTCCATGACAGAGTGGAGGAAGATAACTCTTTTGCAAGGAAAACATAGTGAGTGCCTATAAATCTGCATTATCAGGCAGACTGTAACTTTTTATCTTCAGTTTGCTGTCTTTTAACACCATGAAGCCAACAACAAAGACAATTATGAAGATATGGCCTACGTAGCGTGGCTCCACCAACGGGGAAGCGCTCGGGGAGCTCCACTAAACAGAATAATGTGCCAAATGCAGTATCCAGCTCTAAAAGAGCAAAAAAAGACAGATTAAATATGTTTGTTTTTGGCCCAAACGAAAAGTATTGGTTTTCTAGAGGTGACTCATGTTGCCTCTGTTGCCCTTACTGTTCTACATGCCTTTGAGCCTGTCTCAGCCACTTCTATAGTGGCTTCTAAACAACCCCCTCCCAACGAGCTGACGGACAATTTCAATGAGCTGAGGGTCAACTGTAACAGCAGACCTACCCATATCGTCCATCTACAGACAACAATGGCTTCCTTCCTAACTTATGTCGGGGCCTGAAGAAAAACTCTCTGGTTCCTGTATTTTCCAACTATGGTAACATTATTGGCTCTGATGCCTTACTAAGTCCAAACTTGAAAGCTCAGGATTCACGAACAGATCTATCCCATAATTAATGCAACTTTGCGGAAGTCGGATCAGCGTCTTGAAGACACTGTTAATTTGCATATGAAGAAATCTCTCTTTCATCAATCATTCTAATAAAATGGATGTCTTATTTATTCTCTGTGCAAATATGGCAGCAGAGCAGCAGGAGCTGAAAGCCATAGTGGCTACAGCGGCCAACATCATTCTAGATGGCAGTCAAAATTGCAATCGCAAAAATGCTGATGATGCTGCCATTAATATTGCCAAGGGTGTTGCTGCAGTGGATCCAAGGGAACTAAAGGAATCAGAAGCATCTGATACATCTGATACTATACTTCTGTCTATGGGAAACAATTTAAAAACAGAACAAGCTGTCTTTCTCAGAAATGACCAGCTGCAGAAGTCTCTACACATTATAGCAGCCACAGAAGAGGACACAATTGAGGCCCTGTGTATAGAGCAATCAATGTTGGACAGTTCTTCTATAGAGTGGGAAAAGGCCAGAAGCGTTGAGTATCTAACAAAATCCGGAAAACCAATATGAATGTGGCTCTTGTTAATGGGACTGCTCCAGCTTCCATCTAGAACCTCATTAAACAGAAGGTTCCTCCACCCATCTCCTACCTAACGACACAACAGGGAGGTGGAACAACCCGGCAGGTGATACTTAAGGGGCCCTTCGATAATAGGGGGTGCCCAAGCAAGGTAAGTTCTCCTAATATGGTGAAAAATCAACCTGTCCCAGGCCATATACACAGGGACGTCGAGCCAATTACAACTCCAAAAGCAGCTGTAGCTTCCGATCACAGTACAGCTGCTCCTTTCAAAGATTAATCTCAGACCACTCTCCCACCTGTCTGTCATCTACCAATTCATTTGGTCAAGCACTCTGGTCCTTATAAAGGGCATGATGAGCTCTATGTCAATTTGTTGTTCTCTAGGTTGGTAAAGATTGAGGAACTCGACCCCAAAGTGGAAAGTCAGTTTTTAAATCGTTTCACCCTTCTAGAAATGTGGGAGAAGATCTTCAATCAGCACCAGCGATATTGCCCGTATAGAACTACCGAAATGGAACAGTGCCTCTGACTGAGTCCTAATTGAATTGAATTTGTAACACCTGCAATTGTTTCACTATTATGTGCATGCTCTTAAATCCTGCTGTCTATACAATATAGACTTATAGTCTGTCATAAGGGGGCCTCAAACGTTCATTTGCCCTTTGCCTTAGACAACATCCTAGGGGATGTGTCTCCACCTCTGCCCCGATGTGTGTATGTACTAGAGGATGACGCCAATCTGGCAGGTGGCCGTCTGATTGCTGTGCTCAAAAACTGGATCCTAATTCTGATGTTTTGGAGGCAGCTGATTGACTGGGCAGAGGTGGGGCTGGAGTAATGTTGATGGTTACAGGTGTACAGAGGTTTACCCTCTTCTCTTGGAACATTTCAGGGGTGAATAGGCTGTTGGATGAACCGGAGTGGAGTACCTTCTTGAAAGGATATAACACGATTGTTCTCCAGGAGACTATGGCCCTGGAGCCAGTCATGCTACAATGTTACCATTCCTTCTGGGTCCCTGCAAAGAAGGGCAATGAAGGGCAGGCCATCGGAAGGGCTAGTGGTATGGATTGAATCCTATTTAAGCTAGGAGGTTGAAGGAACTTATAACTAATCCTGCAGATGTGCAAATGCTTATCATTAAGACTAACAAAGCTGAGTTGTTATTTTTAGCTAACATCTATAATAAGCATTCAGGCACAAATGGGATGGTATGCCTAGGATCTCTCCAATCTATGTTATTAAAGGATAATTCTATATTGTCACGTAAACCTTTTACTTTGGTGGTGGGAGATATGAATCTTCAGCAGGAACATCTACATAAATTGTAAAGGCTATGGGACAACCAAGACCTGGCTTGGGACATTCCGGCATTGGTCACCACACTGTTTAGCCGTCCAATCATCTACCATCATGTACAATCTAAATCTCTGGGCTTGTAATGGTAGATTTGGCAATGCTCAACCAGCCAAAAAGACTTTTATTGGGCAATATGGTAGCTCACTAATTGATTATATTTTCATTGCTGCGACTGACTGGTCACAGGCGAACAAGCAGAGTCTGGCCCTGGAGCTATCGACTTGGGACCATTACAGCCAGACGCTGAGGGAATGGTTCGTAAACCTCTGAATTGGGCCAAAATTGTATTGTGTGAGCGTGAACAAAAAATTATGTTTCAATTCTGGTTAATATAGAATGTATCTGTAACCCAGGGATTGAGCATCCTAAAATCCTGGCAGAGTTTGCAAAACTTAAGGGCAACATCTTAACGTATGTATCAGTACCTGTAATAGCAAATAAGCAACGAGCTGTGGGTGGACCTGGATGGTACGATGGGGCTTGTCGACCTTCAAAGAAAGCCATTTTAAAATGTATTGGAGATCCATTGGGGGTCAACAAACCTAATTTGAGGTTCCTAAGATGTGAATACAAAAACTTAATTATGATTTAAAAAAATAATAATTTGGGAGGGGAAATGGGAGGGATTATTTAATGCCCACTACGCCAGAGACAATGTCCTGTTTTGGAAATCGGTGTCCGACAGTGACTCCAAAGGAGAACAACGATTTGCTTGTTGCATTGGTAATGAAGAATGGAGGGTGCATTTTTCTAATTTGTACTCTAATGTCTGTCCTCTACTCCCCTTATTAACCACTGACTGCGTGCTAGGTGTAGACGTGCCGTATATTAAGCTCAAGGAAGTTGATGCAATTGGCACCGCAAAGATTGGTAAGGCAGCAGGCCTAGATTTAATACCAACAGATCTATTTAAAAATGAACCACCTAGTTGGGCCCCTATGCTTTGCCAGATATTTAATGCCATAATGGCTACAGGAAGGATTCACAATGCCTGGCATAAAGCTGTTATTGTCCCAGTGTATACAAAGGGGGGAAGGGACAGTCCAGCTAACTACAGATCTATCTCCCTTTTAGAAAGGGCCAGGAAGCTGTTCGGGAAAGTCATATTGAACCATCTACAACTCTGAACTGACAGCAGTGATGTGATTAGCGTACATCATGCTGGTTTTCAGAAGGGTCGGGGAACAGGGACCAATGCTTTATGCTCTACCTCGTAGCCCAGAAGTACACTGTTTACATAAAATGCACCTGTATGTGTTATTTCTAGACTTGAGGACGGCTTTTGATTCCGTGTCTCTGGTGGAATTGTGAACAGTATTGATTAAGCAGAAGATTCCTCAGTACCTTATTATATTATCACTTCTCTACTCTGACAAGGAAGCTTGTGTTCGATATGGTCCGGGAGGTGAACAGACAATCTTCTTTGGAGTAGGCTTGGGTGTCAGGCAGGGGTGTGTCTTGGCCCCATTATTATTTAACATCTGTATTCAGGAAATCATGGATGCGTTATTAAATGGGTGCCAGGACTGCCCTAAGCTGGCCTCAACCAGGTTCCCAGCATTTTTTTATGTGGATGGCGCAGTCCTGATTGCTACTATGCCCCATGGTCTTAAGCAATCCCTATCTGGTTATTTTTTAGGAAGTGCAAAGACCTTGGCCTTACTGTAAATATGTCTAAAACCAAGTCAATGGTCTTTGTACCAAATCAAAGAAAGCATATCTCAATAAACCTGAAAACAGAGGAACAACCAATCTAGCAGGTTAATAGTTTTGACTACCTTGAAGTGCGATTCCAGGCAAGCGCAGGATGGAAGGATCAGACTAGCAGGGCGGGCCTTACACTGGAAACATTTAGTGGCTCAATTTTATCCTTTTCTACTCGTTATGGAAGTGGTGCTTTTTCACCAGCAGTGGAACTGTATCAGAAGCAAGCATTGTCAGAAGCATTTTATGGAACATAACTCTGGTGGTTTGCAACTGTTGAGAGGATGTTTGTCAGGGAGACCCACTTTATGAAAAAACTATTACTATTACCTATTAGCACACCAACTGCCCTTGTTCAATTAGAATATGGCACCATCCCTTTGTCTGCAAAAATAGTGTTTAGATCAATAGTTGTTGGGGTAAGAATATGGACTCAACCTTGCCAGTGTAGGGATGCACTGCTGCGTATTATGTCCCTTGATGGAGGCAAATGTTTGAAATGGATATCCCATGTGAAAAATGTGTTGATCAACCTGAAAGCGAGTGAGTTTTGGGAAAACCCACAGAGCCTCCGTGCTTCAAGTCTGACTTGGCTTAAATGTCTTCTGAAGCAAAGAGAATGGGATCAACTTCTGCTCAATGCCTCGAGGCTAAAGCTGGGCCTGGAGTACTTGGAACATAAGCAGGTGGCTGGCTTCAAGGCATATTTAGATTTAATTACGCCAGTTTATGAAAGATCACTGTATGTAAGGTTTAGACTAGGAATTATGCCCATCGCTGCCTTTACCCACACACACATGGAAGGGCTCAGATTCAGAAAAATGCCCAATGTACGATGCTGGCAATGAGACAGTCTCACATTATCTTCTTTTCTGTAAGGCGACCCTGTGGTTAAGACTGATGCATTTGAGACATATCTTGCTGGAGGCCGGTATCTATACACTCGTCCCGCACAACCATTTCAAAGTCAATGTTCTAATCCTTCAGTAATATGTGCTGTTGCCCGTTATTTGCATAGACATGTCTGCAGAGGCGGAAAATGCTAAAAGAAATGTGATGAAGCCAAATGCTAATTTTGTACTATTATTCTGAAATTATTAAGTGTCGCAGGCTGTGAGCATAGCTCTCCTAGCATTTGTTTTTATTTGACTTTTAAGTTTTGCTAACACTGTTTCTTAAGTACTAACGTGTGATATGAAAGGTCTCTCATTTTTTAAAATTTTCTATTGTAATATTTTGTATTTTATGACGTTTTGAACCTGATGGCTTTTTGTCGAATAAAGGTTGTTCAGCAACAAGATTTGATATCACTACTGTGTCAACTTTGAGAGCAGGGCATAACCATGATAGGACTGATGTTTATTGGTGCTTAGGCTGAATGTCTCCACAGCTGCCTTGTGAAACAATAGCCCAGATACCGCCTCCTTTTCATCTCTAATAAGGAGGGACACACCTTCCTCCAGGGCATATAAACTTCCCCCAGGAGGTCTACAGCGAATAGTGCTTTAGAGGCGGCACTGACATAACAAAGCATGCCTCACAGCACAGTGCTGATCACTTAAAGGCCTTTCAAGTCACTAAGCATAGGAAGGGGACCACGTTAGAGTTGCCAGAGAGTAAAGGTGGGCCTGCAGAAGGGTTCCACCTTCCTGCTTTAAGGGCTGTCTTCCATGGTCCTGTCCCCTCCATTTCCTTAAAGCAAGGAACTCTGGGTGTGTTCTTATAAGGGCAAGGCCACTTGTTACAAGAATGGAAATTGGGTCACTTACAGCAGGCTTGCTATAAAGACTGCAGGGGTATCTGTACTTCTGCCCTCTATATGGTTGGGACAAAGGCACAGAGCACCCAAGCCAAGGTTCTCTATATGATAGTTTGGACGAGCAACCAAGGCTTAAGCACTCAGAAGGTGATGCAGGCTGGTTGTTAAGTACAGTGATTCCCCAAGCCCCACAAAGGAATGTCCACACACTATTTTAGGTGATAACACAGCTTCTTTGTATAAAATAAGGGTCCATAAAATAGATACATATAAATAATAACACTTTGTACTGAGGCAGTTCTATTTAAAGAATAGCAAATATATAAATTCTATGTGGTACCTCACAATACTTCAGTTCAATGCACCAACTGTAGACAGTTTCAAATAGGCATGCAAATTCTTCAGTTAGGTCTAACAGCATATATTCAGAAAGAAAGGCAGGTTAGTTGTGAACGGTGGCAGGATGCTTTATTTAAACTAGATAAACAATTCTGTGTGAGGATCCGCCACCTGGACAAAGTGTAATGTAAAAGTTAGGGAATAACTTATCTTGTCTATTACAGCCCAGTCCAAAAAGGTTTAATAAGACTCTACTTTCTTTTTAAATGTTCTACTACCTCATGGTACCAGAGAGGCCACAGGAGAACAGTATTGAGATAAATCTGGGACCCCAGGACAACTCCTGAGGATAGAAGATGCTCTTCCTCATCATAGTACCTTGAGGATGGACTCCCCTCCCCCCGAAGAAGTAGCCACTGGAATGCTGAGTCCAAGATCAAAATAGAACTGAAATCATTCTGAAGTGCAGCAGTTTTGCTCTTTGCGGTGCTCTCCATTGGTCGACGATTCTTCCGACTGTAGGAGTCCTGGGAAGATGAAAATTGCTGTGGGCTCCTAAGAGGCTTGGCAGATGAGACTAAGACCCCTGCGGACCTTTGATAACTTCTGAAAGGGACGGGTGCAGAGGTCCCATTTGGTGTCAGGTTTTGAGATTTCTCGATTTTCCAACTTTTGGTTCTTCAGTGCTGCAGCTACAGCACAGACCTCTGGACAGCTACTGGTGACCTCTGCTCGACTGCTGGAATGGACCACTGACCCTCACCAAGTCTGGACCCTCAGGACATCTTTGTTGGATTCTGGTGGCTGGAAACCCACCGGCGGACCTTCCTCTGTACTCAGCAATCGTAGACCTTCTCCGGTAAGAAAAAGTGGTTAGTGATGATGACAAAGATGTCCCTTGAATTATTCTTAAGCAGTTTGAAACTTTCACAGCTCTGGGTGTCAAGCAGCACTATGCCAGGGCACCCCCTCTTCTGGGCACTACACTGCAACAAAACTCTCCTTCGGACCCTGGGTGACACCAATGGACTACTTCTACTCAAGATGTCCAAGAGCTCCTCTTCTGGATTAATGAAAACCTTTTCTCTGGAAAGCAGACACACAGGGCTGGCTTCCAGGGTACTTCTGATGAAGAGCAGTAGGTTGCTTGATGGTCTCTCGTAGCTCGGGGAAAGGTCTCCTATGCAGCTCCTGTCTTGGATCAGTCCTTGGAGGGGCACAGCATCATTTGGATTTGGTGAAGAGTAGCAGCTGCAATCTTCTTCCTCCTGCTGGACTCCAGGGATCATCTTCGGTTTTTGCTTCAGCTTCTGAACAAATTGGTGAGTGCAGGGACCCTAGTTTTACACATTTGTTCCCCATTCACTCAGGCTGAGCCAGGCTCAGTCATCCAATCATGGAGAAGAGAAATAATGGAGGCAATCAAACAATCAGGCTTGCAGGCATTCAGGTCATTCACTCTACTCAGACACCCATAACACAGTAGATTGGAGTAAGCACCCAGCCCTTCAGATCACTACATTGCATTCATACCAGTCTCAGTCAGGGCATTGTGTCACACACAGAACCCATAATAATATCACAAGAGGTGTGTCGAAGGTGGGCGACAAATGCACGAAAATAATATAAGTCCCAAAAATGTTTTCTTTTTATCCAATATTATGTATTTCCCCAGACAATCACATTTCAAATATGTGCATACATTGTACATACAGACAATTATATTTTGCATCACAGTTAGCAATTTGGAAATATCGAATGCTCCTCTTGTGAACTGAAGGGGGTAGCAACAAGAGACATAATGACATGTGACAATATATATATATATATATATATACATAGAATACCTGGTTCTTAATTTTCCACATAATGGATGACAGGTACTCAACATAACCTGATAAATATACAGTTGTTGGTCCAAAACATTAAATCAATACAACATTTTGTTTATCACATTTTGTAATTCAAATAGCATCTGTCTACTAGAATAGACACATACATTTTTTTCATTACAGTCCCCACCACAGGTCAGATGCCAGCCACACGAACGGCCAAAACATTGCTGGTGCTTTCAATGCGAAAGCTTGGGAAGGATGACTGAATACTAGGGCACTGCAGATTTGGCATTGCAGGTGGTTTAAAACTCTCCCTTGCTGCCCAGGTGTATGTGCACCAAACAAAAACACGCCCTACCATGACGAACACACCATGGAATGAAACACGGAGACAAAAAGGGAAATAACACTCACTGAGACAAACAGGGAAATACCAGGGCATGTCATTGCTGCTGTGAGGTCAGAGAGAGCCGGAGCTCCATGGCATGAGTGTATTTGGGGACAGACAAAAAGGAAAACTGGATTTTAAGATGTTTGACAAAGAAAACACACAAATCCACTGAAAGCTCTTACACGCCTGAAGCATAAACACCAATATGAGGGGTCCAACCGCAAACCACAAAGGTGCAGTTATTTTTCCAAAGCCTTGCCCATGGGTGGGGGGGGCACAGCCAGTTATATAAGACCTACATAAAGAAATAGTAGTATGCAGGGCCATCTTGAGCACTTTTGGGGCCCTGTGCACGGCTATCTTTGGGCCCCCCCTCCACCAAACCAAAGCAATTAAGGGATGAAGAATACTGGTCACGCCACCACCCCCCACCCGTCACTCTCACAACCTATTGGTTGATATGCTGTCTTGCAGCATAATAAGCACGTTTACTCCCTTTAAATCCCCTCACCCACTTCATTCTTGCTCTAATCAGACTGATAAACAAGTAGCATTTGGAGACCAACATTGTCAGTCTATGAAGAGGTTACTGTTCTAGTACATACAGGATACTTTTTATCAATAGCATCCAGGACGGTATGCAGCCTGGAGTATTAATGCAGGACCGTATGTAAAAGGTACATGTAACCCATAATGGACAGAGAACTTACATTAACGGCCGCACAGAAGGCAAAAGTGCTTAAGCATATATAGAGGAGACCAGCTGGAAGGAAGGAGAAAGCTACACATACCGTAGCATGGATAGTGGAGGCAGACTAGAAGCTACCAGGAAGGTGTCTTTATCCAGACACACTCAGATTAGAAGTGGGACATGGTTTTCAAATAGTGTTGCAATTAGATATTTAACACGACAATGCATGCTATGTACCCCAATAATATATGATGCTACATACAATAACTGGTATGGAAAACCATATTGTTGTGTGTGTGTGTTCTGCAATATAAATATGCTCCCTGTTAAAGTGGAAGCAACCCTATAGCCAGTGAAACCATGAATAAGGCTTTTATGAAGATCACACCATGAGAATGAAATCACTCTGAAGGGCTGACAATTTGTAAAGGTTTATGGACTGGCAATATTGAGAGGTTAGGCAATACAAGATTTCATGAGATGCCCAGGATCACACATTGGGTAAGTGGTGAAGCTGGGATTTGTGGCAACTCCGCAATTTCTGCATTTGAACACTTTCTTTTTCCGTTCTTACCATGAACTAAAGCAATCTCACTTTATAAAATCGGACTTAAAAAAACGGACTTGGAAAGTACACACATCACATTACCAAACATGGCCATTTTTAAACAAAATATTATAGAAGGGTGTTATGCAGAATGGGAATGATTCTAGCTTCATTCTCTCCATCAAGGGAAGTATATAAGTACCAGCATACCAATCGATGTGATTTAACAAATTTAATCTGGGTTTGTCTTTTGTATTTTAAAGCTTTAAATACGGCCAAAACATTGCTGGTGCTTTCAATGCGAAAGCTTGGGAAGGATGACTGAATACTAGGGCACTGCAGATTTGGCATTGCAGGTGGTTTAAAACTCTCCCTTGCTGCCCAGGTGTATGTGCACCAAACAAAAACACGCCACTACCATGACGAACACACCATGGAATGAAACACGGAGACAAAAAGGGAAATAACACTCACTGAGACAAACAGGGAAATACCAGGGCATGTCATTGCTGCTGTGAGGTCAGAGAGAGCCGGAGCTCCATGGCATGAGTGTATTTGGGGACAGACAAAAAGGAAAACTGGATTTTAAGATGTTTGACAAAGAAAACACACAAATCCACTGAAAGCTCTTACACACCTGAAGCATAAACACCAATATGAGGGGTCCAACCGCAAACCACAAAGGTGCAGTTATTTTTCCAAAGCCTTGCCCATGGGTGGGGGGGGCACAGCCAGTTATATAAGACCTACATAAAGAAATAGTAGTATGCAGGGCCATCTTGAGCACTCTTGGGGCCCTGTGCACGGCTATCTTTGGGCCCCCCCTCCACCAAACCAAAGCAATTAAGGGATGAAGAATACTGGTCACGCCGCCACCCCCCACCCGTCACTCTCACAACCTATTGGTTGATATGCTGTCTTGCAGCATAATAAGCACGTTTACTCCCTTTAAATCCCCTCACCCACTTCATTCTTGCTCTAATCAGACTGATAAACAAGTAGCATTTGGAGACCAACATTGTCAGTCTATGAAGAGGTTACTGTTCTAGTACATACAGGATACTTTTTATCAATAGCATCCAGGACGGTATGCAGCCTGGAGTATTAATGCAGGACCGTATGTAAAAGGTACATGTAACCCATAATGGACAGAGAACTTACATTAACGGCCGCACAGAAGGCAAAAGTGCTTAAGCATATATAGAGGAGACCAGCTGGAAGGAAGGAGAAAGCTACACATACCGTAGCATGGATAGTGGAGGCAGACTAGAAGCTACCAGGAAGGTGTCTTTATCCAGACACACTGAGATTAGAAGTGGGACATGGTTTTCAAATAGTGTTGCAATTAGATATTTAACACGACAATGCATGCTATGTACCCCGATAATATATGATGCTACATACAATAACTGGTATGGAAAACCATATTGTTGTGTGTGTGTGTTCTGCAATATAAATATGCTCCCTGTTAAAGTGGAAGCAACCCTATAGCCAGCGAAACCATGAATATGGCTTTTATGAAGATCACACCATGAGAATGAAATCACTCTGAAGGGCTGACAATTTGTAAATGTTTATGGACTGGCAATATTGAGAGGTTAGGCAATACAAGATTTCATGAGATGCCCAGGATCACACATTGGGTAAGTGGTGAAGCTGGGATTTGTGGCAACTCCGCAATTTCTGCATTTGAACACTTTCTTTTTCCGTTCTTACTATGAACTAAAGCAATCTCATTTTATAAAATCGGACTTAAAAAAACGGACTTGGAAAGTACACACATCACATTCCCAAACATGGCCATTTTTAAACAAAATATTATAGAAGGGTGTTATGCAGAATAGGAATGATTCTAGCTTCATTCTCTCCATCAAGGGAAGTATATAAGTACCAGCATACCAATCGATGTGATTTAACAAATTTAATCTGGGTTTGTCTTTTGTATTTTAAAGCTTTAAATACTTCCAAAACAATGGCTTGTGTCATTTTCATTTATAAACATACATAAAAACCTTTGACTTTTACCAAAAAGCAAACCGTTTTTTGTGTCATACGAGCAGACCTTGAAATATGCTTGCCCAAGGATTGCAATATCTGGTCCGCTCTCCTCTGTCTACCACCACTTCCACTCAAATGGCCTACATAAGAAGAAAAATTAAGTAATGGGCTAAACGATGCCACCACCTCACAGAAGACAGCACAGTAATGTAAGAGATATTAGATGATTTGACCAGGATCACTGTAGCATCTGCTGGCAAATCCAGGATACAAGCATGAGCACTTTCGCTCCATAGTCTTGAATTTGGATACTTATTCACCTCTTGGACTAACAGTTTATGCCATTTTTGGAGTTGATTGTCTAGGTTTTACAACAACCCATCTGAACAAACCTATTTCTAGACCTTCACCATACAGCTGATATGTTAGTTTTTATAGCAACCCCTTTCTGGTGCAGGTACATTGCTGATAATAGTAGATATTGTTCTGCAAAACCAAGTACATATACAGGCAGGTTTATAAACTTCAGACATAGGAAAGTCTCAGTCAGCCTTGCTAGAAGTGATATTCTAATTTTGCATATGAACACATATCCCTGCAATGGGTGCTTCACACACTGAGCTAACTTCTAAACCATTGTGGCACTTGATTTATCAATATGCATTTCACTGTTGCCTATTGGACATGATCAACACAATTCCCACAGGAAGGAAAGAATGCTACAGAGTTGTGCTGTAAGGAACACACAAACTTATGTATACCAACCACAGTGAACACAGAAAGCAATACCTGATGAATTGATCAAGGCAGAATGTACTTGTCCAAACAGAAAGGCAATTGGTTTAGAGCCTCAGCAGCACCCCATAAAATATCCTGACGTGTGCTGTTTAGGACTGGTGAACAATTGAATCTTACTTCTTTAGATCAGGCAGCCTTGGGGGGCCCCCTCGAAGGTGGGGGCCCTGGGCAAGTGCCCCTTTTGCCCTCCCATAAAGACGTCTCTGGTAATATGGGTGTTTGGGAAGGTCAGCGTTTGGAGTGAGTTGACACAGGAAAAAAATGGGAAAAGGAGGCAGGAGCAAAGGGAGGAAAGTGCTGAGGAGACTGGAGACAAGAGGAGAGAAAGAACATCAGCAGTTAGTAGGGGAGAGAATAAGGAGCTGGCAGGAAGTGAAAATTCAGAGCTGCTAGGATGAGACGATCAGGAGGTGAATGGAGGTGAAGATCAGTAGAAAGAAGTGGCAGTGGGTAGCAACACTGAAATCCAGGAGAACAATATCAGATGGCAGGAGAAGAGTGTCAGAAGTGGCAGGGGACAGGCATTAGGAGTTCCCAGGGGAGCACATCAGAAGGTGTCATGTGGTGACCTTCAGGAGGTGCCAGAGGAGTGTACCAGAAGGTAGCAGGTGGGGAATATTCAGAGGTGGAAAGAGGAGGATATCAAGAGGTAGCAGACAGAGATTATCTTAAGGTGAGAGGTGGTGACCATCAGGAGAAGGTCATGATGTGGGAGGAGAAGAATATCAGGAAGTTTCAGATGAAGATTATTAGCGGGGGAGGCAGGAATGCAGCAGGAATAATCCAACACTAATCAGCTAAATAACAAGAGCAAGAATTAACTAGAGGGCACACAACCCACAAGGCAAGGGGGGAAGGAAGAACTCAATCAGAATGGGATGATCTCTTGGTGGGAAGAAAAACAAGCATGTGGTTCATCATTGAGGAGGGCCAGGACCCGAAGAGGAGTAAAGAGGTGGGACAGATTTCAGAAACAAGGACTATAGGGCAGGGAGGTGATGAGGTAATTTTAAACTCCCCAGAGTTCATTCTCTCCCAACTAGAAAAAAGCTCCAGCTATTCCTAAGAAACATGGCGGAAACACAACAACAGCTACAGAACCTGCAGGCAGATCAGAGGTAGCCTTGTCCTGGTATCAACAAGAAGTAAGCCGGAGAATGTTTTTATTGAGGTTTTGGGTACGAACCTGAAATCTAGTGAACTGTGAAAGGAGATCTATGAAATGGTGGAAACTGTGACAAATGACTATACTGATATTTATTTTTGGTCGTGGAAGAAATCTTTTTCAAGTTTGAGGGAGGAAGAAAGGGGCAAAATATGGTCTCAGGGGAAGGGATTTTGTGCTGAATATCTATCAAAATCCTGCAATTAGTTGATTGTTTCTGTGCAGTAATTTGTAAAGAGTGAATAAAACGCCTTTCATACTCTGGTTTCATCTGCTCTGCTGATCAATGTCCATGAAATTGCACTTGTAACAGTACATTTTGGAAAGTTAAATTTGAATCATCCAAGTTTGAAACTGAAATTTGAAATGAAAATTGGAAAATGCATAATTGCATTTTCATTTATATGACTTTTAACGCAAGTGTGAATTTATTTCCTTGAAGTTGTTTTATTGCAGCCTTGTCTATTTCTGCTTTATGTCTTCCTCCTTAAAGTTTCTCCTTCTTAAAGTGTGAATCTTGCTCCTGTTTCCTTTTTTACTTTATCTAGGCACTGGACATTCCCACAGCCCCCTTTTAGCATATAACTTTCTGCCTTTCCGTTCTCTGTTGCCCTGTTTCCTGCTTCGATCATGCATTTCCTTTCAAATTGGGGAATGCTTTGACTTCTTACCTTTAACTTTGCCCCCTTACCCTTCTCTATTCTTTTTCCAACTGGTGGTATTATGTAGGTGTTTTTATGTTTTTTTTCGAAGTGTGATGTCTTAAAATGTGCACACTTTTATTTTCAAATGTATATCGTTCAAATATGTATTGTCAAATACAGTGCTAGATACCATGACAGTTGACTAGCAGTCTGAAGTTGTTTCTTTTTTATATGTATTGTAGTTATTTAGCTTTTTTAATATTGTGAGCATCGCTACGTATAGGAACATGCAAGGAAACAGGAAAGAGCAAGTATGCACTCTGTATTTCTGTCTCCATTGCCTTCCTCAACCCTGCGGTATGCACCTTGGTGTCTGCTTTTCCTTCCTGGTGCAATTTCTTCTTATTGATGGGCCAGCCCCTGGCACAGTACACGTTCCTTTTCACTCCTTTTCCTTTTGTATATTCTTCCTGATACATGAGAGGCATGCCTAAATTCTCTGTAGTGTTTGTTTATTTGTTTTCTGTCCCTTTTCCTTATTTTTGCATTTGCCTTTAAATGTAACTCCTTCCCCCGCATCACCTGCCTTTTCTTATCTGCTTTGCATTCTACCCTGGGGCTGTTTCCTTTGGTTGAAAGGTGAGTAGAGCTACTTAGTGTGTGCAATCAGACAGGACTCATTTCATCCATACGTGTGCTAAGTTCTGAATTCCTACATGATAGAGGCAACCCGATTGGATGGCATTGTCAATAACGTTGAACATGGCTGAAAGAGCCAGTAGGACCACAGCGTTCATGCCATTGGAGCCTGTTAGTCTCCCAATATCATCTGTCACAGCGAAAAGGACATATGTTGTTCCTGCCAGGCCAAAATCATATGTGGTGGTAATTAAAATAGTTATTTTCTTCAATGACAGGTTGCATCATATGCTCTTATTCTGCCATTCACCCCAAGTTCTGCCACGACTCATATAATGACATCACAGTACAGTTAAAACAAAGGCCGTTCAGATTAGACGAGACTGGCCTAAGCCACCCTGTACCCCAAAAGGTTTTTAAGTACCAGGTAGAGCACCTGAATTTATCACTGACTATGCCCCATTCAATATTCCTCGGGTAATAAAGTCCCACACTCTTGAAGGTGGATTTTCTGCTGCTGCTGCTTGCATGTTTTGGTCCATGAGGGACTTCACTTTCATTAACTGATAAACACATTGTTCATTTCCAGTAACCCCATGTGCCCTCAAAGCGAAATTGTGCAGTCACATGTTCCCCGTAATCAGGGGCGTTGCTGATATGGAAACGATCTGGGGCTACGCTAATGTCGGGACTGTCGGGACTCAGGGCTTGCTAGCCTTTTGGCTGCAGACCCTTAGCTTCTAGACAGGGATGCAACCAGAAGAGCTGGGGCTATAGCCCCTCCAGCCCCCCATAGCAACGCCTCTGCCCGTAATATATGACATCAATCTGCCAAGGACTGCTCGGCTTTCAACACCCTGTTTTGATGGAAACTTTTGTTGTTTCCAGGCACTCTGTTTTCCCTCTCAGTTACATATTTGTTATGCCAAAAAGGGTAAAATATTTTTGGGCCTCATTATGAGTTTGGTAGTTCAGTAACAAAGTGGCAGCAATTCCGTTACCACCACTTTGTGTGGTGGTAACAAAATTACTTTTATATTTATACCTTCTAGCCAAAATTAGCATTTGCCATTGAAGTAGAGGATTTGGCTCCAGCATGTTACTGGAGGTAAATCCTTCACTTTAAGGCCAAAAATCAGCTGACTATCCATGCAGCATTATTATCGCTTGCCTTAAATCTGGCAAAAAGCCCCAGGGATCCCTATGGACTGCAAAAATTAGGATTTCTACCTGGCTACCTCACCTCGTAATACTGTGGTAAAACCACAGGACCGTGCAGCAGGAACAGTAAATGAGTGTGGCAGTAGATTGGATGATTTTCCACAGATTATCACCAAACTCAGAATGATGTTGGTTATAAAGTGTTGCCATTCGTGTTGCAGTCCATGTCAGACAGGAGTCTGCAGCCTGAGGCTCTCAAGGTGTGTTGGACTACTGCTTCCATGATTCCATGATCCATCAACATTGACTATGCAGGCTAGGTCTGACGGAAACTGAAGTCCAAGCCTCCTGAGGCCTAAAGGTTGTCGACCCTAGTACAGGATACATATGGTTGAATTAGCTGGCAACTGTAGCTAACACTAATCGCAGTGCAATACATAGGCAGCACACTGACCGATATATCCAGAGAAATCAATGTGCGAACGCTGTGCAACCCTTTAATGTGACGACACAAAGATTACAAATCCCTTTAAGAAAGAAATAATGCAAAAGATGAATCTAAGTAATGCACGGCACACAGTACCAGACGTGCTCCAAACAGGACTGGGTTTGGCCGGTCTACCCGATCAAGGGATATGGACAGAAAAGGCAAGGAAAAACGTGATATTGCTGAACACTTGCACAGAGAAAGAGAGTTTGGAAACCACCCAACCATTCCTAGTAGCTATAAATCGGAGAATAGCTTCTGACATGGTTTGCTAAATCACGTAATTTAACCAATAAAATTCAAATGAAGATGATATGTTAACAATTGGGATATTCAGTAAAATCTGCAGACTAGAAATAGTACCAAACCTTACAGACAGAAGAGCTGATGGGTGAAAAAAAAACAAAGATCAGATCACATTTGAGCAGAGAATTAGCAATCCGGTAGCAGATGGACCAGAGTCCACTTCACAGTTATGAACGATTGTGACAAACCAAATTCAAATGTGTATTTTATCCATGGCTTGTCAAAACCTCCCAAACAATGTGTCCACTATACAAAACCAGATAAAGATTTGCTCTGTGAATTTTTCAATTTTCTATTTGTGCAAAGTTGCCACCCAGTGAGCCAGGGATTATTTTACCTTCTGGAAAATACCAGTAAGATTCTCGAAACCACAAACAAGTTTGCAAATTCTACTCTTGTGCTTTCTCCATTTTATCCCTTAGACTTGGATACATGATTTCATCCTTCAGATATCTATTCTTCAAACACACATTTACGAAAAGTTGAGAGGTTACTCTGCTCCAAAGGGCGTAGGAGTGGAGAGAGATGCAACAAAAAAAAGACATCCACCTCTTTTGAATGACAGCATTTAACTGTTATCTATGGACATATCATTTTCAGTCAGGCATTACACACCACTCACTTCCAATATTTAATTATCTTCTCTGCCCCTGAATGTCTTATAAGGTCTGTAGGGAATGTACTATCTGTAGCAAGATAATCAACCATTACACATTGATAAAAAAAAGTGTATGGGCCACATTCAGAGATTGTAGGTAGTCATGGTGCTATTTGCGCCATGACTGCCTCCAATAAGGGTACCAGCACCGATCTCTTTCAATGGGGACTTACTGGTGTAGTCCGACCTTTGCGGGACAGGTAAGTCCCCATTGAAAAAACCATTCCCCATTCCCATTTGATCCCCCCTAGGGCTCAATGGGAATGAGGAAGTAGCTAATAACGGTACCGCAATTTTCGGTACCGTTATTGGCTCTGATTTCCCTTAACGGGTCCCGTCCATAACGCCTGGTCAGACCAGGCATTAAAGGAGGGACTCACTAAGGGAACTCGTAGGCGGGCGGTAAGGGATTACTGGCACCGGTCTCCTTACCAGTACCCGGTATCCCTTACCGCCCTACTCGTAATGAGGCCCTTTGATTCGAAATGTGAATCTGTGCCTTCTGGATGTGATCTCAAAGCCTTACTAAAAAGCCGCAAAGACACCTCAATCCTTTTTGTAATGCAGTAACTGCACAGGCAGATCTCATTAATATGCCCACTCTTGGTCAACAAAAGTGCCATTTCTTGAATCAGTGTCTTCATGTCTGGGGGGCTACCAGACCCGCTGGAATCTATATCCAGGCAGACAAGCATCACAAATGCACACGCAGCGTCACTCTTCCAGTATTTTCTTATTCCATCCATCCTACAAAAGTAGTCTAAACAGAAATGTACACCGGCCACGATGTAACGTAATTTATTTTGGGTTGCTGGGAAAGCAAAATTTAAACAGAATGTGGAACAGAACTGCATGAAAAGCACTGTCAAAGATATACCTCAAAAACAAGCATCAAAACACCTTGTAACATTTGGACATTCCTCAACGGGCAATTGATTGGTGGAATCGTGTCATTCCCCTATAGAGGGACATACATTATCTGAAAATGATTGGGTCTCGCAAACCTTACCACACCACCCTAGTCCACCCATGTGACATCATAATCCAGCTCCCAATTCCCACATTGGTAGTGCCAATATATTGAAACATTTGGAGTGACCAGCAGATCTTTATTCAACTGCCGCTGATCATCCCCATCTATCTTCTCACGAGAAGCTATTGGATGATGACACTGCCAGAGCCTTAAACCACCAACAAGTTACCGCTTTAATGTTGCATCTTAGGAATTCTTTGAACTTCTTCCCAAGATAGGATGTGCTAAAGGGCAATTTGAGACTGCCATGGGCATCTTGAAACCGTCAGAAGACCAGCTTCAAAAACTAATATGCCGAATTATAAAATAGTTGTGCATTCATTGTTTTTTTTTTTCTATGGGAACCATAAACTCTGCTTCCTGACCTCAAAAGTAGAAAAGGCTGTTTGCTTCCTACTGTGCGATCCGGGAAACGTGATATTCTCAATGTGCTCTCAGCCTCTGCGGCTATTAAGCAAGTTAATGAAATGTGAACATGTTTCCAAAAAGCATGCTTCGAGGCCTGTTCGCCTCATTTTAACAGTAAGCCTTGTATACTTAACTGTAGCTTAACTCTATTGCCTATATGTTGTTTGCGTGAAAACACACGTAATAGGGGCATTCTCCAGCCTAGTGCATATAAGAGTGTGGTTATCAATGAAGCCTCCTCCCATTTTAGCGGGCTAATCCGGCAGCTGGTAAGTTTGCACCTCTTTATCACGCTGAATGTGCATTTTTACCATACTATAACAATGATTTGCTCGCATAAGGATGCTTATAGCTGGACATGCAGACCTGGGCTTTGTAGGTATGACTTCTAAACCTTCATTAACTGCAACATGAAGGCCCCAGTGTTTATCATGAAGTAGTTGTACATGGAGCAGCAGAATAATATCAATCCTGCATTTTGTTGCTTGATGGTGCTTTAATGACCCCACAATAGACTGCCTTTCATGAACAGGACCTCCATCGGCTCTGTGCCTGCTTCATTGTTGTGCGGATCACACTGTGATTATGGGCCTCATTCCGAGTATGGCGGTAAGGGATAGCGGCCACCGGTAACGAGACCGGTGGTGGTAATCCCTTACCGCCATACTCTGAGTTCCCTTTGCGCCTTCGCCCTTAACGCCTGCTTTGAGCAGATGTTAAAGTCGAGGGCGCAAAGGGGCCTCCAAGCCAATAACAGTGACTGTAATGAACGGTCACCGTTATTTGCATCTTCCCCATTCCCATTGAGCCCTATGGGGGCTCATTTGGGAATGGGGAAGAGCCTTGGTGAATGGGGAATTACCGCCCCGCCAACCTTGGAATGGGGCGGTAATTCCGCTATCCACCAAGGCCCTGCCGGTCCGGGTATGGCGTCAACCAAGGCGTTAATAGCGCCATTGGTTAGCGCTGTACTCGGAATGAGGTCCTATGTCTCTGTGTACCACTCCAGGACAAATGTAAGTGGGCCTTCACGTAGTTAACGGCGAGACGGTGGCTCTGAGAGATACACGGTGGGCTGGCATCACTGAGCTGGCCAGAATGTATTTCTTGCTTTGGTGAGCTATCTGCGCCAGAGCTGTCATCTTTATGGCTCGCTTTCCACCACCGGGGGCGAGGAACGAGGAACGAGACCGAGCTCAAAGCTGGAGGCATAACGGGCACTCGGGCAAACAAAAAACAACAAAAAAACAGGGTTCACAAATTGTTCTAATTCTCCCCTTGTGGCATGAGGGCTGCCAAGGCATAATGGACATTTGAGGCCAGATTACAGAAACCTTTCAATGCAGCAGGGCAAACATTTTAAAACCTATTTTATGAATTTTTGCACCAGGGAAAAGTTTGCCCTAGTGCTAATACCAGTGCACATTTTTTTGCACCTGATCCTTGCTGTTACAGAAGCCCCGGGTCGCCGAAAGGGCAATCCTTGTGTCCCCTGCCTCACCCTGTACGCGGCGGAAGAACCCGAGCGGGAAAAGAAACTCCCCAGGCACTTGACCCCAGATTTCCTTGCCAGTGCTCTGACACTGACTC